>NC_069499.1:996046034-996328534 GCF_027579735.1 Bombina bombina | reverse complement strand
CACACACAGTACACAGCTTTCACATGCATGCAGCCACACAACATACACACACACACACACACACACACACACAGTACACAGCTTTCACATACATGCAGCCACACAACATACACACACACACACACACAGTACACAGCTTTCACATACATGCAGCCACACAACACACACACACACACACACAACACACACACATACACACACACACACACAGTACACAGCTTTCACATACATGCAGCCATACAACACACACACACACACACACAACACACACACACACACACACACACACAGTACACAGCTTTCACATACATGCAGCCACACAACATACACACACAGTACACAGCTTTCACATACATGCAGCCACACAACATACACACACACACACACACACACACACACAGTACACAGCTTTCACATACATGCAGCCACACAACATACACACACACTCACACACAGTACACAGCTTTCACATACATGCAGACACACAACATACACACACACACACAGTACACAGCTTTCACATACATGCAGACACACAACACACACACACACACACACACACACAGTACACAGCTTTCACATACATGCAGCCACACAACACACACACACACACACACACAGTACACAGCTTTCACATACATGCAGCCACACAACATACACACACACACAGTACACAGCTTTCACATACATGCAGCCACACAACATACACACGCAGCCACACAACATACACACACACACAGTACACAGCTTTCACATACATGCAGCCACACAACATACACACACAGTACACAGCTTTCACATACATGCAGCCACACAACATACACACACATACACACACACACACACAGTACACAGCTTTCACATACATGCAGCCACACAACATACACACACACACACACAGTACACAGCTTTCACATACATGCAGCCACACAACATACACACACACACAGTACACAGCTTTCACATACATGCAGCCACACAACATACACACACACACACAGTACACAGCTTTCACATACATGCAGCCACACAACATACACACACACACACACACACACACACAGTACACAGCTTTCACATACATGCAGCCACACAACATACACACACACACAGTACACAGCTTTCACATACATGCAGCCACACAACATACACACACACACACACACACACAGTACACAGCTTTCACATACATGCAGCCACACAACATACACACACAGTACACAGCTTTCACATACATGCAGCCACACAACATACACACACACACACAGTACACAGCTTTCACATGCATGCAGCCACACAACATACACACACACACACACACACACACAGTACACAGCTTTCACATACATGCAGCCACACAACATACACACACACAGTACACAGCTTTCACATACATGCAGCCACACAACATACACACACAGTACACAGCTTTCACATACATGCAGCCACACACACACACACACAGTACACAGCTTTCACATACATGCAGCCACACAACATACACACACAGTACACAGCTTTCACATACATGCAGCCACACAACATACACACACACACACACACAGTACACAGCTTTCACATACATGCAGCCACACAACATACACACACACACACACACACAGTACACAGCTTTCACATACATGCAGCCACACAACATACACACACACACACACACAGTACACAGCTTTCACATGCAGCCACACAACATACACAGACACACAGTACACAGCTTTCACATAAAGGGGGGAGAGAGGGGGAGCAAAAGAGGGGGGAGAGAGGGGGAGCAAAAGAGGGGGGAGAGAGGGGGAGCAAAAGAGGGGGGAGAGAGAGGGAGCAAAAGAGAGGGGGGAAGAGAGCAAGGGGTGGGACCGCTGTACTGCAAAAAATGGCCCGTGTGAACTGGCTTTAGGACTAGTATCTTATAATTTGCTATAATTTTTTTTAATAAAATATAATGAACAAATGGAAATAAACACACTTTTTCTAACTTTGACCGCCAAAATCTGTTACACATCTACAACCACCAAAAAACACCCATGCTAAATAGTTTCTAAATATTGTCCTGAGTTTAGAAATACTCAATGTTTACATGTTCTTTGCTTTTTTTGCAAGTTATAGGGCAATAAATACAAGTAGCACTTTGCTATTTCCAAACCACTTTTTTTTCAAAATTAGCGCAAGTTACTTTGGAACACTAATATCTTTCAGGGATCCCTGAATATCCCTTGACGTGCATATATTATTTTTTTTAGAAGACATCCCAAAGTATTGATCTTGTTCAGAAATAGCAGACATATATGGCTTTGGCGTTGCTTTTTGGTAATTAGAAGGCCGCTAAATGCGACTGCGCACCACACGTGTATTATGCCCAGCAGTACAGGGTTTAATTAGGAAGCTTGTAGGGTAAATTTTAGCTTTAGTGAAATGTAGTAGACAACCCTATTGATCTAGGCCCATTTTGGTATATGTCATGCCACCATTTCACTGCCAAATGCAATCAAATAAAAAAAATTGTTCACTTTTTCACAAACTTTAGGTTTCTCACTGAAATTATTTGCAAACAGCTTGTGCAATTATGGCACAAATGGTTGTAAATGCTTCTCTGGGATCCCCTTTGTTTAGAAATGGCAGACATATGACTTTGGCATTGCTTTTTGGTAATTAGAAAGCCGCTAAATGGCGCTGCACATCAGACGTGTATTATGGCTAGCAGTGAAAGGGTTAATTAGGGAGCTTGCAGGGTTAATTTTAGCTTTAGTGTAGAGATCAGCCTCCCACATGACACATTCCACCCCATGATCCCTCCCTAACAGCTCTCTTCCCTCCCCCACCCCACAATTGTCCCTGTCATCTTAAGTACTGGCAGAAAGTCTGCCAGTACTAAAATAAAAGCTATCTTTTTTATTTTTTATTAAAGCATATTTAGCTTAGCCCCCAACCTCCCTGATCCCCCCCCCCCAAACAGCTCTCTAACCCTCCCCCTCTACCTTATTGGGAGCCATCTTGGGTACTGGCAGCTGTCTGCCAGTACCCAGTTTACAATAAAATAGATTTTTTTATTTTATTTTTTCTGTAGTGTAGCTTCCCCCCACCCCCTCCCAGATCCCTTGGATCGTTTTTACATTCATTCCCTCCCCCCTTTCTCCCACTTTTTAACATTAAATTTTTCTGTAGTGTAGAGGTTCCCACCTGCTCCCTCCCCGTGCATGTGCCCGCCGCCCCCCGTGCACGCGCATCCGTGCGTGCACCCGGCGATTCCGCCTCCCTCTTACTGGAAGAAGCCATTGATGACCTCCCACATCGGCTCCCACCCACCAACGATTGCGGCCATCGATGTCCGGTGCAGAGTGGGCCACAGAGTGGCTCTCTCTGCATTGGAGGGGTAAGAAAGGTTATTGCAAGATGCCTCGATATCGAGGCATCACTGCAATAACCGGAAAGCGGCTGGAAACAATCAGGATCGCTTTTCAAGACTGACGGCGTATGTCCTCGTTGTTAACTGTATTTTTTTTGAGGACATACGCCCTACGTCGTCGGTCGTTAAGGGGTTAAAGGAACATGAAACACAAATGTTTAATGTCATGTTTTAGAAAGAGCATGCAATTTCAAAAAACTTTCCAATTTACTTCTATTGTCTAATTTGCTTCATTTTCTTGATATCATTTGGTGAAAAGCATATCTAAATAGGCTCAGTTGCTGCTGATTGGTGGCTGCACATAAATACCTTCTTTGAGTGGCTCACCCAAGGGCATTGCTAATTCTTCAACAAATGATATATCTCAAGAATGAAGCAATTAAAGGGACATTGAACCCCAATTTTTTTCTTTTGTGATTCCGATAGAGCATGCAATTTTAAGCAACTTTCTAATTTACTCCTATCACATTTTCTTCATTCGCTTGGTATCTTTATTTGAAATGCAAGAATGTAAGTTTAGATGCTGGCCCATTTTTGGTGAACAACCTGGGTTGTTCTTGCTGATTGGTGGATAAATTCACCCACCAATCAACAAGTGCTTTCCATGGTTCTGAACCAAAAGAATAGCTTAGATGCATTCTTTTTCAAATAAAGAAAGTAAGAGAACGAATAAAAATTGGTAATAGGAGTAAATTAGAAAGTTGCTTAAAATTGCATGATCTATCTGAATCACGAAAGAAAAATGTTTGGGTTCAGTGTCTCTTTAAGTAACAGATTGTAAATTGGTAAGTTGTCTCTTTTAAGGGATTAAACCTAGAAATACCACTCTGAATGCGAAGAGTACTACTGGTTCTAAGCAGAAAGTCATGCTGACCCAATCAGCAGCATTAGTTGCACAACCCTGCTGTGATGCATTATTTGTTATTAATCTATGAAAATTGTGATTATTTTAAAGCAGGGGTATCAAACTCAAAGTATCTGGGGGCCACTGGCCAAGTGTTCTTCTCCCATGGGGGCCACTTGAACTGAGTAAGTGATCCGAAACTGGATATACTAGGAAATGGAAGTGACATTTATCCAAGTAGTAGTGAATAGTGGGAGTTGTAGCCCACAAACGACATACAGTTGTATATTTTTCCTGTGAGTACCAAGTGAAGTGATCATCTTGGAACTGTATAGCAACGTAAAAAGTGATATTTACCCAACACAGTGCGTGGTTAGAGTCTACACTAGATGCTTTGTCTTTATATTTGTCTTGTGAGTGCCTATAGAGAATGCTAACTAGTTACACCTTTTAGTACCTAAAAAAAATTGACAGCCCAAATTAAATTGGTTTACTATTAAACAAGGGAGGGCCAGATGAAACTATCTTGAGGGCCGCATTTGGCCCTGGGGCCTGTACTTTGAGACCACTGTTTTAAAGGAACATGAAACCCAAACGTTTTCTTTCATTATTCAGATAGAGAATACAATTTTTAAAAGTTTCTTATTTACTTCTATTATCAAACTTGCTTTGTTCCTGTGTTATTCTTTGTTGAAGAGATACCTAGGTAGGTAGCATGCACATGCCTGAGGCACTACATGACAGGAAATAGTGCTGCCATCTAGTGCTCTTGCTAATGTATAACATTGTTGCAAAACTGCTGCCATATAGTGCTGCATGAGCCTGCCTTCCTGCTTTTCAACAAAGAATAACAAGGAAGCGAAGAAAATTTGATAATAGAAGTAAATTGGGAAGTTGTTTAACATTGTATGCACTATCTAATTCATTAAAGACATTTTGGGGTTTTATTTCCCTTTAATGATCTATAGTTTATCTGATAGTAGGCAGCTTTAAAACAACAGAAAAATCTTTATTGGTAAGGATGATTATAGACATTGAAACCATATTGCTTAGTAGTAAAAGTTATGATTTTTTTTTTTTTAAATGTAGCGCTGAGCATTAGAAAACAGACGACCAATAATGGAACAATTATTCAAATTGATTATATCATTTTATATAGAGCTGCAACAACTAATCGGCATAATCGATTATGAAAATAGTTGTCAACGAATCTCCTCATAATCAATTAATTTGTCTGTGCATAGCACCAGCTGCTTCACTCCAATGCGCTTATGCACGTGGTATTGTGTTTTATGCTTATGCCTTTAGCTTAAAGGACGTCTACAGACATTTTACTTTTCACTTTTTCAGGACAGTATAAGTTGTTTTTTTGTTTTTGTTTTTTTTTATTTAAGTTTACAACTACTACTGTCTTATGTGCAACCCAGAAATAAAACAGGAGTCCTAATTTGGATTGTTTATATTAAATCAGGTGATTTGGGACTATGCTTTGCATGATATAGTGCTGAGCTTGTTATTTACACTTAGTTCTAGATTGATGGGAGTTGTTATTTGAATGATGTGCATTATTATCTGTTAGCACAATTTTTAGCGGATTGCTTGCTATTGCTGATTAAATGTACTCTATAGATAAATGTGTAAGGCTGTGTCCTGTTACTGATATATAGTATTTAGCCCTTTTGCCTTTTTTTTAATTTTTTATATTTTTAATTAATTGGAATATGTACCAAATTCAGCCCCCTATAATTATGTATTTGTTATTTTAAGAGTGGACTAGATATTTTTCCCCTAACCGTATAGCTGTTTGTTTACCATTGCATACAGATATTCTAGATATTTTTATGTCAGAATGAAGTTCAAGCTTACTTTAAGAAGCGCCTTGCATTGGTTAAGAGCTAACAAAGATAAATAGCTCACCTTGGTGATATTGTCAAAACCCTACTTATACATCTCAAACACCTCAACACCATCTTAGCACCTCTTCTCTGCTGCAGGCAAAATAGCTTGCAAAAAAGAGAGCCAGCCAAAGCCAGCATGTGGACGTGTTGACATTTTTGCACTTCAATGCGAAGTTTCTGAAAGAGTGAACCCCAAGGCAGAACATAAAGTGATCTGAGATACCATCGCAGAAAATGCAGCATGTCTGCAGAAAGAGCAGGAACTGTTACTGCTTTAACCTTGCAGCGCTGCTCCACATCAGGCTGTTCTCTTCAAAAAGCGCTATGCTCTGGCAGCACTGTGTAGGTTTTCCTTAACACAGCGCATCCACAGCAAAGTGCTGTTTGAAGAGAAAAGTCAAATATGCAGTATTGGCTGGCTCTCAGCCCCATAACTTTTCCCAGTCTGCAAAGGTGTGTTTTCCAAGTGAGATTCTTATGAGCAATGCACCTTTTTATTACTAAATTTCTATGTTAGATCAAGAGAAAAGGAAATGAATTTATTCAAGATACATTTTACAATTACATTTTTTTTTTGTCTGCAGCTAACTTGCAATCCAATTTTCAACTGTTGCAATATATTATAAAACTTTAAAAACTGCTTTATTCTCCAGTTAATCAGCACATTGCAACTGAACTGGTGCTTTAGTGTTACTGCCTAATTTAAAATAGAATTTTATTTTAAAATAACCTGCAGAAAAAATTTCCATTAAAAAAATCTCATCGCAGAAAGTGAATAAAAGTTCTGCCTCTGGGAGAGTGAATAACAGAATGTTATAAACAGTGGTAATCTACCTCTTAATAGTTCTACCTCTTTTTAAACAGTTTATGGTTTGGTTTTGCTTAATTATAAAAATGTGTTAAAAATTGGACCGACAGTTGTGTTAATGTAAAGTTGTAAACTTTTAGTCTGAAGTTTATATTTATAACACTCAGTATGTGGATTTTATTTTAAATATAGGAAAAAATTATTCATATTTTTTATCCGATTAGTCGATTAATCAAAAAAATAATCGATTGATTAATCTATTCTGAAAATAATCGTTAGTTGGAGCCCTAATTTTATAACTTAAAGCTGAATGTGTATGTGACAGAGCATTGTAAATGAATGCAAAAAAAAGGCTAGTTCAATGGATATGATAGCATTAAGTTCACAGCAAAAATTATCTGCAGACAAAATTATTAAAAAGCATTTTAAACTGTAATTTTGTTAGCATTTTTTAGGGACAGATATTAATTTTGCGCTGGCCAAGCAGTCACTGTGCATTATACATTATTACAATGGTCTTTTTTTTTCTTTCGCCCCCTTCTTTTTCCAGAATTGTGTCGTTTTCCTCTGCATGGTGTGTATTTTTATTTTTTTGTCTCATACTTACTCTTGTACTTGCTTTATTTTCATTACAGACTTCTGGTCAGGAGAAGCACTCACAATGTACTCGGAATGGAGAACACTACATCTTGTCATTAAAAATGACCAGGGTCACACCAGTGTGCTACACAGCTACCCTGAGAATGTGGGCCGTGAAGTTGCAAATGCAGTCGTCAGACCTTTGGGGCAGGCTATTAACTCTCTGACTAATAGTGAGAGCATATTAAAAACCGATAAAGAGGTAAGTATGACCCCTAAACACTTCACCTTGCATAGCAAAAAAAACCCCCCACAAAATATATCAATTTACAGATAGAAAGATACCGTGTGATTAGGGGAAATAAAGAAAAAAATACTGCTGTGTAGAATTTTGACTTGTTTCTTTTTTACAAAGAATAATATCTAAGAAAACTGTATATTAAATAATAGTAAATAAGCTTATTAGTCCCAGTTATCTACAGACCACACATTCTATAAAGATTAGTGGTTTTGCTTTTTCCTCTAAAGTAGGTGGCTCCTTTATTTGATTTAAGTTTGTTAAACTGGAAATTTGGAGTGGGAGGAAAGAAAGGAGAGTACTGAGTGGATGCAGTATCAGTGATAGAATCCACAGGGTTACAACTGGTACCAAACAGGCCCTGGTGCTTCTGTGCAGTCTGGAAGTTTGCAAAGCTTAAGGACAAGGAGGCTGTGATTGGGTATCATAGGAGGCATTGCACTGGAGACCTGGTATAGCTGAAGTAATGGGATGCTCTGGAAAATGTAGCTTTTCTTTTATAAGAAGAGTCCATAGGTATCTATAACGTGGGGTGTATTTACTGCCACCTGGGGGAGGCCAAAAACCCTCACAAGCTTTTAATCCCTCCCACCTCAACTCCCTCTCTAGTTAGTTCTTGGCCTCTGAGGGGAGAGGTTGAGTAAGGTGCTCTGCAATCAAGATTTTATTATTTTCTATATAATTATTGGGGGCTCAGACCTGACTTGAGACCCTGTACCCCTCTTCTAGTTTCACTCAAAGAAGATTCAGAAGGCAAGAGTGTAATAGAGCTAAATAAATACCTCTCTTATGGAATGTCAGTACCCTCACAGGAAAATCTCTCAGCCATAACTGCCCTTTGGCGTCGCGGGGACCCCGTCCCTTAGCCTCCACCAAAGGGGTTACAGATATATCCGTGATTATTATCTGCAATATCTTTACTTGCACTGGATGGGCTCTGTACTGCATCAGCATTCGGTGAGGGAGAAAGGCCTCAACAAACTAGTAAGATCAGTGGAGGGTTTCTGTAGTCAAGGTAAGTGACCACATATAGAACAAAGAGATTCCGGTGCACTCGGGTAAAAAGATATTTTAAGTTGCTTTATTAATAAAAATGCATAGAGGATGCCACAAAGGGACAAGGATCCAGAACAGAAGTGATCCTGATGCGTTTTGCGCCGTTACTGGCGCTTAATCATAGGATATGACCCAAGCAAGCCCAACCTCACCTTATAAAGGGAGCTGCAGCCAACCGGCGTCCAGGTAACAGACACCTGTCAGTCACCCCCCCCCCTCCCAGGTTAAGGTGGAATTTGCAAACGGCACACGTAAAAAACATAATATTGAAATAAAAATTATAATATACAAAATTCTGGTAAATTCTGGAAGTGTCAGCTATTACATACATATATTAGACTAATAATGAAAACAGGGAAAGAATGGGAACTGTGGTATGAATGAAGTGAATGAATGAATTTAAAAGTGGATAAGTAAGATTATTTAAAAATAATTTGATATTTGCACAAACCTTCTAAATAACTGAACTAGTTAAAATATGTGTGTTAACATTAAAGAAGAAGGTAATGGAAAATACCAGTATTGTATGAGATATAGTACATACAAAATAATAATAATAATAATAATCTGTGACCTTAAATTAATCCACCTATTATGTTAACAATTTGATAGAAAACATTCATTTAATTGTATATGTAAATAAAACATTAAATTAATTCAAAGTAAAGTAAGATATATCCCACTCTAAATTCATACCATTGGGGTGTCTTGTTCCCAATTTTAGAATCCAGAATAGCTCACGTTTTGTTAAAGACTTATGTCTGTTCCCTCCTCTAGGGTGTCTGTAAACAATTTCTATGATCTGGACTCCAAAATCAGAAACATTGGTGAGATGTACACCATTAAAATGTTTGGCTATTGCAGACTCCTTTTTATAGTTTTTGACATCTCTTATATGTTCTCTGACTCTATCACGAAACTCGTGTGAGGTCTGACCTACATACTGCAGACAACAAAGATTACAGGTGATAAGATAGACCACCCACTTGGTTCTGCATGTAGCATAAAAATTAATTTCATAGGACCTGTCATGTACTGAAGAGGTAAAACTATTACCTAGTATCACTAATTGACAGGCTAAACAATTTAAGTTGTTGCATTTAAAGTTGCCCTTCTTATGCAACCATGTCCTATTACTTTGGGTTGTTTTTGTTTGAACCATACTTGGAGATAATTTGGAACCTAAAGTATCTGGCTTCCTAGAAACAAACCTGCATTTACTGATATATGGTTTTAGATGTGGATCATTATGCAATAACTTCAAATGTTTCTTCAAAATTGAAATAATGTTATAATGAATAGAATATGCCATGCTAAAAACCACAGAATTGTTAATAAACAAACTGTTTTGATTTCTAGTAACTGTGTTACTATATTTTGCTTGCTCTTGTGCTTTAAGTATTTTCTCCTTATAGCCTCAATTTAAAAGCCTGACTTTTAATTCCTCAGATTGATTTGTGTATATAGTTTCATCATTTGTATTTCTTTTCATTCTGAGAAATTGGCTTTTTGGGATAGAATTTAATAAGTGAGGTGGATGAGCTGAGTGAGCATGTAAAATAGTGTTCCCTGCAGTGGGTTTACGGTATGTACTGGAGACAATGGTTATTACATACTTCACCCTTAAGTGTTAAATCCAAAGAGTTTACCTGAGTTGGATTTACTTCACCAGTAAATTTGAGTTCCACATTATTATCATTTAGATAATCCAGAAGTATAGTGGATGTGAAATCTGTAATATTAGAGATGTCAAATATGAATATCATGTCATCTATGAAGTGGTTGTACAACATAGTGCTATCCCTAAACTTATAATTGTCTGAAAAAATGTACTGGAGTTCCCACCAACCCACAAACAAATTGGCATAAGAGGGGGCAGATTTAGCCCCCATCGCCGTACCACAAACTTGAAGGTAAAAAGTGTGGTTAAACAAGAAGTAATTGTGGGTTAGTAGGAACTCCAGACATTCACAAATAAAAAAATTTCTGCCTCACCATATGTTGTCTCTCTGTCAAGGAACCATTTAATTGCTTTAATTTCCAAATGGTGTGGAATTCTTGAATAGACTCTATATCAACAATAGCCCAACAATAAGATTCCTGCCATTTGATGTTTTTTAAGTTTTGTAAAAGGTTACCTGAATCCCTGAGATAACTATATAAATTTGTGACCATTGGTTGAAGGATTGAGTCCATCCACTCGGACACAGGCTCCAAAAGGGAGCCTATGCCCGAGACGATGGGTCTTCCTGGGGGGTAAACTAAGTTCTTATGTATTTTGGGCACGTGATGGAAGATTGGAATGATTGGTGAATTGGGAACTAAGAGTTCCACATCTCTCGTTTATAATGCCCAAAGCTATTCCATCCGGCAATAACGTGACCAAATCTTTTTTTAAATTTAAAAGTTGGTTCAACTTTAAGGGAGCGATATGTGTCATTATCAGATAACTGTCTTTCCGCTTCCCTAACATAGTCAACCTTGTTAAGGAGAACAATTGAGCCACCTTTATCTGCATTTCTAATTACAAGGTTGTCATTTGCCTGAAGTTGGGTTAGAGCAGATAATTATTTACGTGATAGATTGCTTTTGTTACATAAGTGTGGATTTTTTTGATCTACATTACTGGCTAATCTCAATAAATCCCTCTCAACACTGCTTTGAAAGGCATTTATATAAGGCCCTCTAATCTGAATTGGATAAAAATCCTTATTCTTTATTTTAGGAGGAATGATGGATGAAGTTAGGTGACCACTAAGTAGATCCCCACTCCCAGAGAGGTCCCTCATAACCTCCAGAGCACAACAATCTTTGAAATCTATAATTTTTTCAACATTAAGAACAGGATTTGTGGTCACTTTAACTTGATTGGAGTCATCTTGAGAATTGGACGAATGTTCTGAGTCAAAGAACTTCTTAAGTCAGTTTTCGAACAAACCGGTTGACATCAATAATTGTATCAAACACTGAGAATTTGTTAGTAGGTGCAAAGCCAAGTCCTATATCTCTTCAGTTGTAAGATTATAATCAGAAAGATTTACAATGTTCATTCCTTCACTCACTATTTCTTGGCTCTCCTGTAACTCCTTTTTTCTCCTTTGTGACCGCCGTGTCCGGCGTCTGGAGTTGCTCCTAAAGGGACACTTTGTGAAGTAGATGGAGTGGACACTGGATCATCACCTGAATCTTCAGCCGAAGACGGAGCTGTGGAGCCACTGTCATTATCCGATGACATTTGTGAGGTGGCTTCTATATCTGAGGATTCCACCTCAGTGGAGGAAAAGGATATTTATTGCCTTTTTGACGTTTCAAAATTGATTTTGGATGGTTTTTATTATCCTTGCCAGTGTGGTGTCTGAGCCTCCTATTGCCATACTGGGGCCAGAAGTAAATCTTGTTACTTTCATAATCCTTTCTGTCCCTGTCAAATTTGCTTTTCTTAAACTCCGCCAGCTCTGTGTCCAGCTTTTTAATGTGTTCCTTCATCTGTTATTTTAATGTAACATAGGCCTCATTGCCTTTAAGTAATTTGAGGGATAATTTATCATCATCAATTTGGCTTTTCAATTTCTCCCTCCTCCTTTGTTTATCTTTAACCAAAATATTGATGAGTGTTATGGAACATTTGGAGAAAGCATCATTCCATTTGTCTACTAAATCTTGATCTTCTAATTGATAGGTGGGAAATTTGCGCAATCGCAACCCTCTTGGTATTCTATTAGACTCAAGATAGTGTTCAAAAGTCACTATGTCCCACATTAATCTAAGGTCAGTGCTTAATAACTTTTCCAAAGAGTTAAATCTAAGTTTAATATCAGGAGACTGATTTGCTTCATGACTTGGATTAAATATAGTGTGAAAAAAGCTTTCCTGTTTTCAAGGTCAAAATAAGAGCCTGTTGAGCTGGTCTGCTTGTCCTGCATCTTAAACACTGTATATGTAATTCAAAACAAGTGTTCAATATCATATGCAACTTAAATAATAAATTATATTAGGAGGAATTAGAGCCAAAATACTGTTGCTCTAAACTCCAGAACCCCTTATAGTACACTGCAAAAAAGTATGTTTTTTTTTTTAGAAATGTATAAATGAATAAATGTCTCACTGTAGTCTCTTTAAGACAGAAATGGCAAACACTCACTTTACCGAAAGTAATTGGTAGTTCAGACTTGCATTGCTAAGGATGTTGTTGCACAGACATGTATAATCAAATGTAGATAGCGGTTCCAAGACAGTTTTAGAGAGTTTTTTTTTTTAGCAATTTATGAATAGAAAATAAAGCTTAAACCGAACCTGTTGTATGATTTCTTGAATGGTGACCACATATAGCCCAGGAACTATAACTAGTACTAGTTCTACATAGTTTAGGGGATTCCAGCCCTTTCTCATGGCACTTTTGTCATGTGTTTAACACCTAAAAATTAGGAATTTGGGCTCCAAATTTTCCCACATTATTCCCTAGGTTCCCCTTAGCAGCTCTCATGTTTTTTCCCTCAAAACATTTTATTTCCTTTTTTTTCTCTCAAAATTGGTTACTGTGTTAGTAACTGCACTATGCAGTTAGTGGTTCTCTTCATTTTGACAGCGGTTGGGGTGGGAGATAGAAGGGGACTCTAAGGGCAGTGTTTTTTTGTTTTTTTTAGTTTTATTTAAAAAAATAAATAAATCTGTGTTTGGTGTATTTACTTCAGGCGGTTGCCTTTACGTATCATATCGGTGGTAAACCCCGTCTCCCCCCTTGGCTCCCTTTGGCTCCCTTTCTCCTCTTCTCTAACCCTCTGGAAGCTTCTGATTTCTCCTCTGAGGCATCCTGCAGACTTTTTTTTCTCCTGTTAAGTGTAGTCAGTCCACGGGTCATCCATTACTTATGGAATATATCTCTTCCTAACAGGAAACTGCAAGAGAATTACCCAGCAGAGCTGCTATATAGCTCCTCCCCTCACATATCATATTCAGTCATTCTCTTGCAGCCTAACTAAAAAGGAAGCTGTGAGAGATCTGTGGTGTTTTTTAACTTAGTTTATTTCTACAATCAAAAGTTTGTTATTTTTAAATGGCACCGGAGTGTGCTGTTTATTCTCAGGCAGCATTAGAAGAAGAATCTGCCTGGGTTTTTTTTCTATGGTCTTAGCAGACGTAACTAAGATCCACTGGCTGTTTCTCATCTGAGGAGTGAGGTAACTTCAGAGAAGGGGAATAGTATGCAGGGCCCCCCTGCAACAAATGAGGTATGTGCAGTAATTTATTTTCTGAGGAATGGAATTGACTGAGAAAATACTGCTGATACCATTATAAAGTAAGTTCAGCCTTAAATGCAGTGATAGCGACTGGTATCAGGCTGATGTGTGTGTGTGTACACTGAATGTATTTTTCTAAGGAATGGAATTGACTCTGAAAATACTGTTAATACTGAAATAATGTATGAGCCTTAACTGCAGTAAAAACGACTGGTAGCAGGCTTATTAATAATAATACATAACTTTCAAATGTATGTTTAAAACGTTTACTGGCTTGTTAATCGTTTTTGTGAGGTACTTGGTGATAAAACTTATTAGGGCATGATTTTTACCACATGGCCATTTTTGTTTTCTGCATAGAAACAGTTTCTGAGCTTCCCCACTGTTGTAATATGAGTGGGAGGGGCCTATTTTAGCGCTTTTTTGCGCAGTAAAAATTCAGTCACAATCTGTCTACTTCATCCTCCATGATCCAGATCGTCTCTAGAGAGCTCAGGGGTCTTCAAAATCCATTTTGAGGGAGGTAATCAGGCACAGCAGTCCTGTGACAGTGTATTTGACTGTGAAAAAAACGTTAATTATATAATTGTTATCCGTTTTTGGGTACTAAGGGGTTAATCATCCATTTGCTGGTGGGTGCAATCCTTTGCTAACTTAATACATTTACTGTGAAAATTTGGTTGCTATAACTATTTTGGTAATTGTTATTTCAACTGTGTCAGTTTTTCTGTGCTTCTTAAAGGCACAGTAACGTTTTTTTTATATTGCTTGTAAATTAATTTTGAAAAGTATTTCCAAGTTTGCTAGTCTCATTGCTAGTTTGTTTAAACATGTCTGACTCAGATGAATCTCTTTGTTCACTATGTTTAAAGGCCAATGTGGAGCCCAATAGAAATTTGTGTACTAATTGCATTGATGCTACTTTAAATAAAAGTCAATCTTTACATGTAAAGAAATTATCACCAGACGACGAGGGGGAAGTTATGCCGACTAACTCCTCACGTGTCAGTACCTTCGCCTCCCGCTCAGGAGGTGCGTGATTTTGTGGCGCCAAGTACATCAGGGAGGCCCTTACAAATCACTTTGCAAGACATGGCTACTGTTATGACAGAAGTATTATCTAAGTTGCCAGAATTAAGAGGCAAGCGCGATAGCTCTGGGTTAAGGATAGAGAGCGGATGAGATGAGAGCCATGTCAGATACTGCGTCACAGTTTGTAGAACGTGAGGACGGAGAGCTTCATTCTGTGGGTGACGGATCTGATCCAGGGAGACTGGATTCAGAGATTTCCAATTTTAAATTTAAGCTAGAGAACCTCCGCACATTGCTAGGGGAGGTATTAGCGGCTCTGAATGATTGTAACACGGTTGCAATTCCAGAGAAATTATGTAGGTTGGATAGATACTATGCGGTACCGGTGTGTACTGACGTATTTCCTATACCAAAAAGGCTTACAGAGATTATTAGCAAGGAGTGGGATAGACCGGGTGTGCCTTTTACCCCTCCTCCCATATTTAGGAAAATGTTTCCTTTTGACGCCACCACACGAGACTTATGGCAGACGGTCCCTAAGGTGGAGGGAGCAGTTTCTACTTTGGCTAAGCGTACCACTATCCCGGTGGAGGATAGTTGTGCCTTTTCAGATCCAATGGATAAAAAATTAGAGGGTTACCTTAAGAAAATGTTTGTTCAACAAGGTTTTATTTTACAGCCCCTCGCATGCATTGCGCCTGTCACTGCTGCGGCAGCATTCTGGTTTGAGTCTCTGGAAGAGGCCATTCGCTCAGCTCCATTGGATGAAATAATCAACAAGCTTAAGACACTTAAGCTAGCTAACGCATTTGTTTCTGATGCCGTTGTGCATTTAACCAAACTTACGGCTAAGAACTCCGGATTCGCCATCCAAGCGCGCAGAGCGCTATGGCTTAAATCCTGGTCAGCTGACGTGACTTCTAAATCTAAATTGCTTAATATTCCTTTCAAAGGGCAGACCTTATTCGGGCCCGGCTTGAAAGAAATTATTGCTGACATTACGGGAGGTAAGGGCCATGCTCTACCTCAGGACAGGGCCAAATCAAAGGCCAAACAGTCTAATTTTCGTGCCTTTCGTAACTTCAAGGCAGGAGCAGCATCAACTTCCTCCGCTCCAAAACAGGAAGGAGCTGTTGCTCGTTACAGACAGGGCTGGAAAGTTAACCAGTCCTGGAACAGGGGCAAGCAGGCCAAGAAACCTGCTGCTGCCCCCAAAACAGCATGAAGAGAGGGCCCCCTATCCGGAAACGGATCTAGTGGGGGGCAGACTTTCTCTCTTCGCCCAGGCTTGGGCAAGAGATGTCCAGGATTCCTGGGCGTTGGAGATCATATCTCAGGGATATCTCCTGGACTTCAAAACTTCTCCTCCACAGGGGAGATTTCATCTTTCAAGGTTATCAGCAAACCAAATAAAGAAAGAGGCGTTTCTACGCTGTGTACAAGACCTCTTACTAATGGGGGTAATCCACCCAGTTCCGCGGACGGAACACGGGCAGGGATTCTATTCAAACCTATTTGTGGTTCCCAAGAAAGAGGGAACCTTCAGGCCAATCTTGGACTTAAAAATCCTAAACAAATTTCTAAGAGTTCCATCATTCAAAATGGAAACTATTCGAACCATCCTTCCCATGATCCAAGAGGGTCAGTACATGACCACAGTGGATCTAAAGGATGCCTACCTTCACATACCGATTCACAAGGACCATTACCGGTATCTGAGATTTGCCTTCCTAGACAGGCATTACCAGTTTGTAGCTCTTCCCTTCGCATTGGCTACGGCTCCAAGAATCTTTACAAAAATTCTAGGATCACTTCTGGCGGTACTAAGACCGCGAGGCATAGCGGTGACTCCGTACCTAGACGACATTCTGATACAAGCGTCAAGTTTTCAAACTGCCAAGTCTCATACAGAGATAGTTCTGGCATTTCTGAGGTCGCATGGGTGGAAGGTGAACGTGGAAAAGAGTTCTCTATTACCACTTACAAGAGTTCCCTTTCTAGGGACTCTTATAGATTCTGTAGAGATGAAAATTTACCTGACAGAGACCAGGTTATTAAAACTTCTAAATGCTTGCCGTGTCCTTCACTCCATTCCACACCCGTCAGTAGCTCAGTGCATGGAAGTAATCGGCTTAATGGTAGCGGCAATGGACATAGTACCATTTGCGCGCCTGCATCTCAGACCGCTGCAATTGTGCATGCTAAGTCAGTGGAACGGGGATTACTCAGATTTGTCCCCCCTACTAAATCTGGATCAAGAGACCAGAGATTCTCTTCTATGGTGGCTTTTTCGGCCACATCTGTCCAAGGGGATGACCTTTCGCAGGCCAGATTGGACGATTGTAACAACAGACGCCAGCCTTCTAGGCTGGGGAGCAGTCTGGAATTCCCTGAAAGCTCAGGGATTATGGACTCAGGAGGAGAAACTCCTCCCAATAAATATTCTGGAGTTAAGAGCAATATTCAATGCTCTGCTAGCTTGGCCTCAGTTAGCAACTCTGAGGTTCATCAGATTTCAGTCGGACAACATCACGACTGTGGCTTACATCAACCATCAAGGGGGAACCAGAAGTTCCCTAGCGATGTTGGAAGTCTCAAAGATAATTCGCTGGGCAGAGTCTCACTCTTGCCACCTGTCAGCGATCTACATCACAGGCGTGGAGAACTGGGAGGCGGATTTTCAAAGTCGCCAGACTTTTCATCCGGGGGAGTGGGAGCTTCATCCGGAGGTCTTTGCTCAACTGATTCGTCGTTGGGGCAAACCAGATCTGGATCTCATGGCGTCTCGTCAGAACGCCAAGCTTCCTTGTTACGGATCCAGGTCCAGGGACCCGGGAGCGGTGCTGATAGATGCTCTGACAGCCCCTTGGGTCTTCAACATGGCTTATGTGTTTCGACCATTCCCGATGCTTCCTCGTTTGATTGCCAAGATCAAACAGGAGAGAGCTTCGGTGATTCTGATAGCGCCTGCGTGGCCACGCAGGACCTGGTATGCAGACCTAGTGGACATGTCGTCCTGTCCACCGTGGTCTCTGCCTCTGAGGCAGGACCTTCTAATTCAGGGTCCTTTCAAACATCCAAATCTAATTTCTCTGAGGCTGACTGCATGGAGATTGAACGCTTGATTCTATCAAAGCGTGGCTTCTCGGAGTCGGTTATTGATACCTTAATACAGGCTAGGAAGCCTGTTACCAGAAAAATTTACCATAAGATAAGGCGTAAATATTTACATTGGTGCGAATCCAAGAGTTACTCATGGAGTAAGGTTAGGATTCCTAGGATATTGTCCTTTCTACAAGAGGGTTTAGAAAAGGGCTTATCTACTAGTTCGTTAAAGGGACAGATTTCTGCTCTGTCTATTCTTCTACACAAACGTCTGGCTGAAGTTCCAGACGTTCAGGCTTTCTGTCAGGCTTTAACTAGGATTAAGCCTGTGTTTAAGTCTGTTGCTCCGCCGTGGAGCTTAAACTTAGTTCTTAATGTTCTTCAAGGCGTTCCATTTGAACCCCTTCATTCCATTGATATCAAGCTGTTATCTTGGAAAGTTCTGTTTTTGATGGCTATTTCCTCGGCTCGAAGAGTCTCTGAGTTATCTGCCTTACATTGTGATTCTCCTTATCTGATTTTTCATTCAGACAAGTTAGTCCTGCGTACTAAACCTGGGTTTTTACCTAAGGTAGTTACTAACAGGAATATCAATCAAGAGATTGTTGTTCCATCTCTGTGTCCTAACCCTTCTTCAAAGAAGGAACGACTTTTGCATAATCTGGACGTAGTCCGTGCCCTGAAATTCTATTTGCAGGCAACTAAGGATTTTCGTCAAACTTCTTCCCTGTTTGTCGTTTACTCTGGACAGAGGAGAGGTCAAAAGGCTTCGGCTACCTCTCTCTCTTTTTGGCTTCGTAGCATAATACGCTTAGCCTATGAGACTGCTGGACAGCAGCTTCCTGAAAGGATTACAGCTCATTCTACTAGAGCTGTGGCTTCCACCTGGGCCTTTAAAAATGAGGCTTCTGTTGAACAGATTTGCAAGGCTGCGACTTGGTCTTCGCTTCACACTTTTTCAAAATTTTACAAATTTGACACTTTTGCTTCGTCGGAGGCTATTTTTGGGAGAAAGGTACTTCAGGCAGTGGTTCCTTCTGTTTAATGTTCCTGCCTTGTCCCTCCCTTCATCCGTGTACTTTAGCTTTGGTATTGGTATTCCATAAGTAATGGATGACCCGTGGACTGACTACACTTAACAGGAGAAAACATAATTTATGCTTACCTGATAAATTCCTTTCTCCTGTAGTGTAGTCAGTCCACGGCCCGCCCTGTTTTTACGGCAGGTCTAAATTTTAATTAAACTCCAGTCACCACTGTACCCTATGGTTCCTCCTTTCTCGTCTGCTTTGGTCGAATGACTGACTATGATAGGTGAGGGGAGGAGCTATATAGCAGCTCTGCTGGGTAATTCTCTTGCAGTTTCCTGTTAGGAAGAGATATATTCCATAAGTAATGGATGACCCGTGGACTGACTACACTACAGGAGAAAGGAATTTATCAGGTAAGCATAAATTATGTTTTTCTCCAGTGCTGGTCTAAAATGTACCCTTTTCTTGCCCAGGAGGGTGTGGGTACCCTTATAATGGCTAAGGGGGGGTTAACATAAATTATTATATGAATAATTTTGGGGCCTTCATTTCTACCTTGTATGGGTTACAAGGTGTATTTAGGGGCTGTATTTTGTATTTTATTAATACAATTGTTTCTCTACAATGTGCATTAATATTGTACTTCAATCAGTTTTGCTTAATTTTTGTCAGTCATGTCTATACCGTCACTTAATATGTCTGACCTATTAGAGGGAGCCTCTGGGCATTCTAATGCAGCTCAGGAAACAAATGCTGTTCATTTTCCCTGTTTGTTTTGCAAAACTGTTCCAGTGGATCAAATTAATATTAATATGTGCTAATTTTGTTCCATGTTTCCAAGCTATCATTCTGTTAGTTTGCCTGGCAGACATCTAACGCCCATGCCTGTCTATATGACTCAGGGGTATAACACTGATTTTTCACCTGAGTTTAAAAATGCCTTGCAGAGAACTATGACAGAGCTGTTATCAGCAATTCCCACACCAAGGAAGCACAAACGTAAATCTGGAAATTTAACCTCATCCTCCCTGTCACTCACAGGGGACTGTACATATAGCTCTGTTACCACCTAGTTTACAAACTTTTGATTCCAAACCTGTAAATAAGTTGAATCCAAGTTTTAAAAGCTCCGCCTAAAGTGCCTAAGGCTTTTGAAGCACCAGACTTGCACCTTCAAAAGGTTTTAAAAAAAAAAAAATTCTGAGAAAAATTTACCAGCCTGGAAAGTAGTTTCTAAAGTTGATGGAGTTATTTCCACCTTAGCTAGACACACTACTACTGAGTTCGTGCTTAGGAAATTATTCTCCCAATGGGCTCTTCAGCTTATACTTGCAGTTGCAATCACCTGTGTGGCATCCTTCTTGTGTGATTCTCTTTCTCAGATGGTTTCTGATCAATCTTTTGAGGATATTACCAACTGCATTAAAGTCCTTAAAATGGCTAATTTCATTTGTGATGCAGTCTTTGACATCATCAAAACTGATGTAAAAATATGTCCATTGCTGTTTTTTTTTTTTTTTTGAGAGCTTAAAGGGACACTGAACCCAAATTTTTTCTTTTGTGATTCAGATAGAGCATGAAATTGTAAGCGACTTTCTAATTTACTCCTATTATCAAATTGTCTTCATTCTCTTGGTATCTTTGTTTGAAATGCAAGAATGTAAGTTTAGATGCTGGCCCATTTTTGGTGAACAACATGGGTTGTCCTTGCTGATTGGTGGATACATTCATCCACCAATAAAAAAGTGCTGTCCATAATTCTGAATAAAAAAAAAGCTTAGATGCCTTTTTCAAAAAAAGACAGCAAGAGAACGAACAAAAATTGATAATAGGAGTAAATGAGAAAGTTGCTTAAAATTGCATGCTCTATCTGAATCATGAAAGAAAATAAATTTGGGTTCAGTGTCCTTTTAATGGCTTAAGTCTTAGACAGCTGACATGGTTTCTAAGAATAAGCTATTATCAGTCCATTTTGAAGGGTATATGCTTTTTGCATCAGAATTGGATTCTATTATCAAAACTTTTTTTTTTTTTTTTTTTATGGGAAAAGAGGGCTTTTCTTCCTTAGAACAAGAAATCTAAGGGGAAATATGTACAAGCAAACAAACAAACTGCTTTCATTCCTTTCGCTCCCCTAACGATCAAAACTCTCCTCCAACCAGAAGTCTGAATTCTCCAAATCTTCCTGAAAACCAGGATCTTCTTGGTCTAAAAACAGACCAAAAAAGCCCAACTCAAATCAGAAATCTGCATGAACGTCCAGACCTCCTTGGAGCAATATGTGAGTGATCCAACTTGTTCCAATATCTCAACAGGGTCAGGGTTTCTACTACAACTTCATCGTTTTCCCAAAGAAGGAAGGCACTTATCTTTCTATTGTGGACTTAAAAACTCTTTGTTTGGGTACCCTCTATCAAAATAGAAAGGATCCATACCATCTTGCATTCAATTCAGGAGGGTCAATTTATTACAACTATAGATTTAAAGGATGCATATCTGCATATTCCAATTCACAAGGATCATTCTCAACAAGCATTACCAATTTGTAGCCCTCCCCTTCGCTCTGGCTACAGCCCCTCGCATCTTCACAAAGGTTTTAGTGGGCTCTCTTAGGAGTGATCAGAGCTCAGGGAATCTCTGTTGCTCATTATTTGGACGATATATTGGCCCAAGCTCTGTTTCTTTCTCTGGCTACTGTTCATACACACAGAATGGTATCTCCTTCAGGAACATGAATGGGAAATTAATGTCCACAAAATTTTCACGGAACTTTGCAGAACCAAACCTCAGACTACCTGTTTTTTCCTACAGATGGCTCTTTCTCTATCTGTAGCACAATGTATGGAATTAGTGGGTCTTATAGTAGCAGTGTCAGACACTGTACCTTTTACTCACTTTCATCTTCATTCTCTACAATTGTCCATGCTTCAGCATTGGTCAAAGGATTGTTTCCATCCGGAACTGCACATAAAGCTTAGTTCTTCAGTGAAACATCTGTCATGGTGGAGGGTGAATTCCCTATTTGACACTTGGAGCTTCTTTTCTTCTGCCTATCTGGACCATAGTCACTGCGGACACAAGTCTGATGGGTTGGGGAGCTCTTTGGGAGTCTTGAAGGGCGCAGGGAGTATGGTCCCCTCTGGAGGCGAGGTTACTTATCAACATCCTAGAACTTGGTGCGATTGTTCGGCCCTTCAGTCTTGGCCCCTTGTCAGGGTTTTTGACCTTCTCTTAATGGTCGGAAATATATCCCACATGTTATGGACTCTCCTTATCCTGAAAGGATTACATTTTTATGGTACATATAAATTCTGTTTTTCCCTTCTCAATAGTGGGTGGGTATTTTTTTCTGTATTTAAACGAAGTACAGTTTATGAAGCTTCACATGAATACACAACCAACATAAGAGTCTGGCCTCCATTTATCAAGCTCAGAGGCTTATGGAAGCCTATGTGTCCTGTTTATTTATATATATATATATATATATAGAGAGAGAAAATAACTCATTGTGAAGCTCATTAACAAATCTAGACAAGCCAGAAGGCTTGTTTTTCCCACAGAAAACCTCTGGAATACATTATTTACAATGCAGCAAAGGATTCTGGGTAAGATATGCAAATTAGGTTCACAATGACACACCTTTTTACTTCAGCCTGCTTTTCAGCAGATTCCCTTAACGCCAAGTATCGCTGTTCATACAGCTTATTGACTTAGCTAGGATTAAAGCAGTGATTTAAAACTATCCCAGGACAGAATGTTTCGTAGTTGTTGCTACTCATCAGCTGGGAGAAAGTTTAAATCACTGCTGGGTGAAGTTGATTCCTGGCAAATACAACAACATTTTAAATTAGAGGGAGGTAAAAAGTGAGTTTAAAATCCTCCACTACGCATAAAATAGAGTAAATAACTCATTGTGAAGCTCATTAACAAATCTGAAGTAAAAAGGTGTGTCATTGTGAACCTAATTTGCATACCTTACCCAGAATCCTTTGCATTGTAAATAATGTATTCCAGAGGTTTTCTGTGGGAAAAACAAGCCTTCTGGCTTGTCTAGATTTGTTAATGAGCTTCACAATGAGTTATTTTCTCTATTTTATGCGTAGTGTGTGTGTGTGTGTGTATATATATATATATATATATATATATATATATATATATATATATATATATATATATATATATATATACACATACACACACACACAGGGAGTGCAGAATTATTAGGCAAGTTGTATTTTTGAGGATTAATTTTATTATTGAACAACAACCATGTTCTCAATGAACCCAAAAAACTCATTAATATCAAAGCTGAATAGTTTTGGAAGTATTTTTTAGTTTGTTTTTAGTTATAGCTATTTTAGGGGGATATCTGTGTGTGCAGGTGACTATTACTGTGCATAATTATTAGGCAACTTAACAAAAAACAAATATATACCCATTTCAATTATTTATTTTTACCAGTGAAACCAATATAACATCTCAACATTCACAAATATACATTTCTGACATTCAAAAACAAAACAAAAACAAATCAGTGACCAATATAGCCACCTTTCTTTGCAAGGACACTCAAAAGCCTGCCATCCATGGATTCTGTCAGTGTTTTGATCTGTTCGCCATCAACATTGCGTGCAGCATTAACCACAGCCTCCCAGACACTGTTCAGAGAGGTGTACTGTTTTCCCTCCTTGTAAATCTCACATTTGATGATGGACCACAGGTTCTCAATGGGGTTCAGATCAGGTGAACAAGGAGGCCATGTCATTAGATTTTCTTCTTTTATACCCTTTCTTGCCAGCCACGCTGTGGAGTACTTGGACGCGTGTGATGGAGCATTGTCCTGCATGAAAATCATGTTTTTCTTGAAGGATGCAGACTTCTTCCTGTACCACTGCTTGAAGAAGGTGTCTTCCAGAAACTGGCAGTAGGACTGGGAGTTGAGCTTGACTCCATCCTCAACCCGAAAAGGCCCCACAAGCTCATCTTTGATGATACCAGCCCAAACCAGTACTCCACCTCCACCTTGCTGGCGTCTGAGTCGGACTGGAGCTCTCTGCCCTTTACCAATCCAGCCACGGGCCCATCCATCTGGCCCATCAAGACTCACTCTCATTTCATCAGTCCATAAAACCTTAGAAAAATCAGTCTTGAGATATTTCTTGGCCCAGTCTTGATGTTTCAGCTTGTGTGTCTTGTTCAGTGGTGGTCGTCTTTCAGCCTTTCTTACCTTGGCCATGTCTCTGAGTATTGCACACCTTGTGCTTTTGGGCACTCCAGTGATGTTGCAGCTCTGAAATATGGCCAAACTGGTGGCAAGTGGCATCTTGGCAGCTGCATGCTTGACTTTTCTCAGTTCATGTGCAGTTATTTTGCACCTTGGTTTTTCCACACGCTTCTTGCGACCCTGTTGACTATTTTGAATGAAACGCTTGATTGTTCGATGATCACGCTTCAGAAGCTTTGCAATTTTAAGAGTGCTGCATCCCTCTGCAAGATATCTCACTATTTTTGACTTTTCTGAGCCTGTCAAGTCCTTCTTTTGACCCATTTTGCCAAAGGAAAGGAAGTTGCCTAATAATTATGCACACCTGATATAGGGTGTTGATGTCATTAGACCATACCCCTTCTCATTACAGAGATGCACATCACCTAATATGCTTAATTGGTAGTAGGCTTTCGGGCCTATACAGCTTGGAGTAAGACAACATGCATAAAGAGGATGATGTGGTCAAAATACTCATTTGCCTAATAATTCTGCACTCCCTGTGTATGTGTGTATGTGTATATATATATATATATATATATATATATATATATATATATATATATATATATATATATATATATATATATATATACACACATTTTTTTGGTTAAGCACACCACAAAAAGACTATTTGCAACCTAGCACACACATTGTGGAAGTGCTACCAAGGTGACCAGCAATGATTAATTGAAAAAAACAAGAAAGTGTAGGTGCACATTCTACCACTAGAGTCCACATAGTTATAGCATATTTAAATATATACTTCAATTTGCTAAATATACTTGCACTGTTCAAATAAGATTGGGGATAGACATCTCACACAATAATATCAACATATATTTAAATTGCAAAGAATATTATCAGAAAAATATGCTTTTAAATAAAAATGGGATCTTAGTCACACAATATGATCATATTCTGCTAAGCCAGTCTACCACTTACAAGGTGTCCCAAATCAGACTGGTCCTATGCTAATCAGTATCCACACTGCAGCAAATTATGTCTATGCAGAGTTCCTTAGCTATATATATATGACACAGTAGTTAAACTGGAACACACCTGAACTGGGTGGCGTGCATTAACCAAAAGGAGGGTTTGGTCAGCTCCCTAATCTAAAGATACAACAAAGGGTTTTTTCTCTTAAGTGTATCCAGTCCACGGATCATCCATTACTTGTGGGATATTCTTCCCAACAGGAAGTTGCAAGAGGATCACCCACAGCAGAGCTGCTATATAGCTCCTCCCCTCACTGCCATACCCAGTCATTCTCTTGCAACTCTCAACAAAGATGGCCGTAGTAAGAGGAGAGTGGTGTATTATAGTTAGTTTTTTAACTTCAATCAAAAGTTTGTTATTTTTAAATGGTACCGGAGTGTTTCATCTCAGGCAGCATTAGAAGAAGAATCTGCCTGTGATTTCTATGATCTTAGCAGAAGTAACTAAGATCCACTGCTGTTCTCACATATTCTGAGGAGTGTGGTAACTTCAGAGGGGGAATGGCGTGCAGGTTTTCCTGCAATAAGGTATGTGCAGCTAATATATTTCTAGGGATGGAATTTGCTAGAAAAATGCTGCTGATACCGGATTAATGTAAGTTAAGCCTTAAATGCAGTGATTACGACTGGTATCAGGCTTATTAACAGAGATACATACTCTTATAAAAGTGTAATATAAAATGTTTGCTGGCATGTTAATCGTTTTTATATATGTTTGGTGACAAAACTTATTGGGGCCTAGTTTTTTTCCACATGGCTGGCTTGATTTTTGCCTAGAAACAGTTTCCTGAAGCTTTCCACTGTTACAATATGAGTGGGAAGGGCCTATTTTAGTGCTTTTCTGTGCAGATAAAAATACTGACAGACATTCAGCTTCCCTCTGCATGATACAGGACATCTCTGAAGGGCTCAAAAGGCTTCAAAGTCGTGTTTTAGGAGGGTAACAATCACAGTAGACTGTGGCAGTTGTTGTGACTGTGTTTCAAAAACGTTTTTGTCATTTATTATTCTGTTTTTGTTATTAAGGGGTTAATCATCCATTTGCAAGTGGGTGCTCTGCTGACTTGTTACATACACTGTAAACATTTTGTTAGTGTAACTGCCTTTTTTCACTGTTATTTCAAATTTTGTCAAAATTTGTTTCTCTTAAAGGCACAGTAACGTTTTTTATATTGCTTGTTAACTTGCTTTAAAGTGTTTTCCAAGCTTGCTGGTCTCATTGCTAGTCTGTACAAACATGTCTGAAACAGAGGATACTTGTTCATTATGTTTAAAAGCCATGGTGGAGCCCCATAGGAGAATGTGTACTAAATGTATTGATTTCACCTTAAACAGTAAAGATCAGTCTTTATCTATAAAAGAATTGTCACCAGAGGGGTCTGTCGAGGGGGAAGTTATGCCGACTAACTCACCCCACGTGTTGGACCCTTCGCCTCCCGCTCAAGGGACGCACGCTAATATGGCGCAAAGTACATCAGGGACACCCATAGCGATTACTTTGCAGGACATGGCTGCAATCATGAATAATACCCTGTCAGAGGTATTATCCAGATTGCCTGAATTGAGAGGCAAGCGCGATAGCTCTGGGGTTAGACGAGATACAGAGCGCGTAGATGCTGTAAGAGCCATGTCTGATACTGCGTCACAATATGCAGAACCTGAGGACGGAGAGCTTCAGTCTGTGGGTGACGTCTCTGAATCGGGGAGACCTGATTCAGAGATTTCTAATTTTAAATTTAAGCTTGAGAACCTCCGTGTATTGCTTGGGGAGGTATTAGCTGCTCTGAATGACTTTGACACAATTGCAGTGCCAGAGAAATTGTGTAGGCTGGATAAATACTTTGCAGTGCCGGTGAGTACTGATGTTTTTCCAATACCTAAAAGGCTTACAGAAATTATTAGTAAGGAGTGGGATAGGCCCGGTGTGCCCTTTTCCCCACCTCCTATATTTAGAAAAATGTTTCCAATAGATGCCACTACACGGGACTTATGGCAGACTGTCCCTAAGGTGGCGGGAGCAGTTTCTACTTTAGCAAAGCATACCACTATCCCGGTTGAGGACAGTTGTGCTTTTTCAGATCCAATGGATAAAAAATTAGAGGGTTACCTTAAGAAAATGTTTATTCAACAAGGTTTTATTTTACAGCCCCTTGCATGCGTTGCGCCTGTCACTGCTGCGGTGGCGGCATTCTGGTTTGAGGCCCTGGAAGAGGCCATCCATACAGCTCCATTGACTGAAATTGTTGAAAAGCTTAGAACTCAAGCTAGCTAACTCATTTGTTTCTGATGCCATTGTTCATTTGTCTAAACTAACGGCTAAGAATTCCGGATTCGCCATCCAGGCGCGTAGGGCGCTATGGCTCAAATCCTGGTCAGCTGATGTGACTTCAAAGTCTAAATTACTCAACATTCCTTTCAAGGGGCAGACCTTATTCGGGCCTGGTTTGAAAGAAATTATTGCTGACATTACTGGAGGTAAGGGTCATACCCTTCCTCAGGACAGGGCCAAATCAAAGGCCAAACAGTCTAATTTTCGTGCCTTTCGAAATTTCAAGGCAGGTGCAGCATCAACTTCCTCTGCTTCAAAACAAGAGGGAACTTTTTCTCAATCCAAGCAGGCCTGGAAATCTAACCAGTCCTGGAACAAGGGCAAGCAGGCCAGAAAGCATGCTGCTGCCTCTAAGACAGCATGAAGGAGCGGCCCCCTATCCGACAACGGATCTAGTAGGGGGCAGACTCTCTCTCTTCGCCCAGGCGTGGGCAAGAGATGTTCAGGATCCCTGGGCGTTGGAGATCATATCTCAGGGATATCTTCTGGACTTCAAAGCTTCTCCTCCACAAGGGAGATTTCACCTTTCAAGATTATCTGCATACCAGATAAAGAAAAAGGCATTCCTAAGCTGCGTACAAGATCTCCTTGTAATGGGAGTGATCCATCCAGTTCCGCGGACGGAACAAGCACAGGGGTTTTATTCAAGTCTGCTTGTGGTTCCCAAAAAAGAGGGAACCTTCAGACCAATTTTGGATTTAAAGATCCTAAACAAATTCCTCAGAGTTCCGTCATTCAAGATGGAAACTATTCGAACCATTTTACCCATGATCCAAGAGGGTCAGTACATGACCACAGTGGACTTAAAAGATGCCTACCTTCACATTCCGATTCACAAGAATCATCATCAGTTCCTGAGGTTTGCCTTTCTAGACAGGCATTACCAATTTGTAGCTTTTCCAAAGGTTCTGGGCTCACTTCTGGCGGTCCTAAGACCGCGAGGCATAGCGGTGGCTCCTTACCTGGATGATATCCTGATACAGGTGTCAAGCTTTCAAATTGCCAAATCTCATACAGAGATAGTTCTGGCATTCCTGAGGTCGCATGGGTGGAAAGTGAACGAAGAAAAGAGTTCTCTATCTCCTCTCACGAGGGTTTCCTTCCTAGGGACTCTAATAGATTCTGTAGAAATGAAAATTTACCTGACGGAGTCCAGGTTATCAAAACTTCTAAATGCTTGCCGTGTTCTTCACTCCATTCCGAGCCCCACGGTGGCTCAGTGCATGGAAGTAATCGGCTTAATGGTAGCGGCGATGGACATAGTGCCATTCGCGCGCCTGCATCTCAGACCGCTGCAATTATGCATGCTCAGTCAGTGGAATGGGGATTACACAGATTTGTCCCCTCTACTAAATCTGGATCAGGAAACAAGAGATTCTCTTCTCTGGTGGTTATCTCGGGCCCATCTGTCCAAGGGTATGACCTTTCGCAGACCAGATTGGACAATTGTAACAACAGATGCCAGCCTTCTAGGTTGGGGCGCAGTCTGGAACTCCCTGAAGGCTCAGGGATCGTGGACTCAGGAGGAGAAACTCCTCCCAATAAATATTCTGGCGTTAAGAGCAATATTCAATGCTCTTCTGGCTTGGCCTCAGCTAGCAACACTGAGGTTCATCAGATTTCAGTCGGACAACATCACGACTGTGGCTTACATCAACCATCAAGGGGGAACCAGGAGTTCCCTAGCGATGTCAGAAGTCTCCAAGGTAATTCGCTGGGCAGAGACTCACTCTTGCCACCTGTCAGCGATCCATATCCCTGGTGTAGAGAACTGGGAGGCTGATTTTCTAATTCGTCAGACTTTTCATCCGGGGGAATTGGAACTCCATCCGGAGGTGTTTACTCAATTGGTTCTCCGTTGGGGCAAACCAGAATTGGATCTCATGGCGTCTCGCCAGAACGCCAAGCTTCCTTGTTACGGATCCAGGTCCAGGGACCCAGAAGCGGCACTGATAGATGCTCTAGCAGCGCCTTGGTTCTTCAACCTGGCTTATGTGTTTCCACCGTTTCCTCTGCTCCCTCGTCTGATTGCCAAAATCAAACAGGAAAGAGCATCGGTGATATTGATAGCGCCTGCGTGGCCACGCAGGACCTGGTATGCAGACCTAGTGGACATGTCATCCTTTCCACCATGGACTCTGCCTCTGAGACAAGACCTTCTAATACAAGGTCCTTTCAATCATCCGAATCTACTTTCTCTGAGACTGACTGCATGGAGATTGAACGCTTGATCCTATCAAAGCGTGGCTTCCCCCGAATCAGTAATTGATACCTTAATACAGGCACGAAAGCCTGTCACCAGGAAAATTTACCACAAGATATGGCGTAAATATCTTCATTGGTGTGAATCCAAGAATTACTCATGGAGTAGGGTTAGGATTCCTAGGATATTGTCCTTCCTCCAAGAGGGTTTGGACAAAGGATTATCAGCTAGTTCTTTAAAAGGACAGATTTCTGCTCTGTCCTTTTACACAAGCGTCTGGCAGAAGTTCCAGACGTTCAGGCATTTTGTCAGGCTTTAGTTAGAATTAAGCCTGTGTTTAAACCTGTTGCTCCTCCATGGAGCTTAAACTTGGTTCTTAAAGTTCTTCAAGGGGTTCCGTTTGAACCCCTTCATTCTATTGATATCAAACTTCTTTCATGGAAAGTTCTTTTTCTGATGGCTATTTCCTCGGCTCGAAGAGTCTCGGAGTTATCTGCCTTACATTGTGATTCTCTTTATCTGATCTTTCATTCAGATAAAGTTGTTCTGCGTACAAAACCTGGGTTTTTACCTAAGGTGGTTTCTAACAAGAATATCAATCAAGAGATTGTTGTTCCATCATTATGTCCTAATCCTTCTTCAAAGAAGGAACGTCTTTTGCATAATCTAGACGTAGTCCGTGCCTTGAAGTTTTACTTACAGGCTACTAAAGATTTTCGCCAAACATCTAACCTGTTTGTTGTTTACTCTGGACAGAGGAGAGGTCAGAAGGCCTCGGCAACCTCTCTTTCTTTTTGGCTTCGGAGTATAATCCGTTTAGCCTATGAGACTGCTGGACAGCAGCCTCCTGAAAGGATTACAGCTCATTCTACTAGAGCTGTGGCTTCCACCTGGGCCTTTAAAAATGAGGCCTCTGTTGAACAGATTTGCAAGGCTGCAACTTGGTCTTCACTTCATACTTTTTCCAAGTTTTACAAATTTGATACTTTTGCTTCTTCGGAGGCTGTTTTTGGGAGAAAGGTTCTACAGGCAGTGGTTCCTTCTGTTTAAGTTCCTGCCTTGTCCCTCCCATCATCCGTGTACTTTAGCTTTGGTATTGGTATCCCACAAGTAATGGATGATCCCGCCCTGTCCTTTTCAGGCAGGTCTATATTTTAATTAAACTAGTCACCACTGCACCCTATGGTTTCTCCTTTTCTCGGCTTGTTTCGTTCGAATGACTGGATATGGCAGTGAGGGGAGGAGCTATATAGCAGCTCTGCTGTGGGTGATCCTCTTGCAACTTCCTGTTGGGAAGGAGAATATCCCACAAGTAATGGATGATCCGTGGACTGGATACACTACAAGAGAAATAAATTTATCAGGTAAGCATAAATTATGTTTTTGGTTAAGCACACCACAAAAAGACTATTTGCAACCTAGCACACACATTGTGGAAGTGCTACCAAGGTGACCAGCAATGATTAATTGAAAAAAACAAGAAAGTGTAGGTGCACATTCTACCACTAGAGTCCACATAGTTATAGCATATTTAAATATATACTTCAATTTGCTAAATATACTTGCACTGTTCAAATAAGATTGGGGATAGACATCTCACACAATAATATCGACATATATTTAAATTGCAAAGAATATTATCAGAAAAATATGCTTTTAAATAAAAATGGGATCTTAGTCACACAATATGATCATATTCTGCTAAGCCAGTCTACCACTTACAAGGTGTCCCAAATCAGACTGGTCCTATGCTAATCAGTATCCACACTGCAGCAAATTATGTCTATGCAGAGTTCCTTAGCTATATATATATGACACAGTAGTTAAACTGGAACACACCTGAACTGGGTGGCGTGCATTAACCAAAAGGAGGGTTTGGTCAGCTCCCTAATCTAAAGATACAACAATGTTTTTTTTTGGTTAAGCATATGTATGTGTGTGTGTTCTGTCTTGTTAATTGTGCTTTTTGCCTTTTCAAAGTAACAAACTTACCTTAGACAACCTAAATTATCAAACTGCATTCTCTCAACCAAGCAAAAGGTTTTTTTGTGTTCTTTTTAACCCCTTAACGGCCAAGGATGTGCCAGGCAAAAAGTGTCAGTTAATGACACATCTTCAGGGGTTTGAAACGCTGGAAGCGATCGTGATGGTTTTCAGGGCATTGCAGTGATGCCTCAATATTGAGACCAATTTATTGCAAAGTGGGTACTTTCAGACAGCTGCCAGTACCCAAGATGGCGGCAATTAAGTAGAGTGGGGAGGGTTAGAGAGCTGTTGGGAGGGGGGCAATCAGGGAGTTTGGGGGCTAAGGGGGGATCCTACACTGCAGAATTATATTTTATATAGACTTTCTGCCAGTACTTAAGATGGCGGTGACAATTGTGAGGTGGGGTAGGGAAGAGACCTGTTTTAATGAGGGTCAGGGAGGGATCAGGTGTGGGATGTGGGAGGCTGATCTCTACACTAAAGCTAAAATTAACCCTACAAGCTACCTAATTAACCCCTTTACTTCTGGGAATAATACAAGTGTGGTTCGCATTGGCAATTGGCGGCCTTCTAATTACCAAAAAGCAATGCCAAAGCCATATGTCTGCTATTTCTGAACAAAGGGGATCTCAGAGAAGCATTTACAACCATTTGTACCATAATTGCACAAGCTATTTGTAAATAATTTTAGTGAGAAACCTAAAGTTTGTGAAAAAATTAACATTTTTTTTTAATTTGATCGTTTGGTGGCATGAAATATATCAAAATGGGCCTAGATCAATACTTTGGGTTGTCTACTACACTAAAGCTAAAATGAACCCTACAAGCTACCTCATTAACCCCTTCACTGCTGGGCATAATACAAGTGTGGTGCGCAGCGGCATTTAGCTGCCTTCTAATTACCAAAAAGCAATGCCAAAGCCATATATGTCTGCTATTTCTGAACAAAGGGGATCTCAGAGAAGCATTTACAACCATTTGTACCATAATTGCACAAGCTGTTTGTAAATAATTTCAGTGAGAAACCTAAAGTTTGTGTAAAAATTTACAATTTTGTTTTTATTTGATCGCATTTAGCGGTAAAATGGTGGCATGAGATATACCAAAATGGGCCTAGATCAATACTTTGGGTTGTCTACTAAAAAAAATATATACATGTCAAGGGATATTCAGGGATTCCTGACAGATATCAGTGTTGCAATGTAACTATCACTAATTTTGGAAAAAGAATGGTTTGGAAATAGTAAAGGGCTACTTGTACTTATTTCCCTATAACTTGCAAAGAACATGTAAACATTGGGTATTTCTAAACTCAGGACAAAATTTAGAAACTATTTAGCATGGGTGTTTTTTGGGGGTTGTAGATGTGTAACAGATTTTTATATATATATATATATATATATATATATATATATATATATATATATTTTATACAGTAAATGATAAGATATGATTAAAATAATGGCAAGAAAAACTGTATATAATATGTGTAGGTACAGTAAACGAGTAAGAGGAAAATTGCAGCTAAACACAAACACAGCAGAAATGTAAAAATAGCCTTGGTCCTTAAGGGTAAGAAAATTGAAAAATTGTCTTGTCACTAAGGGGTTAACGTTTTTAAACTAACATTTATTTTAGATATGTAACACTTCATACAAAATTAAAAATTTATAAGACAATAAAGCTGATTACAAATGTCCCATCACCTATCCTTTTTTTTTTTAATTTTTATTATGCTTCCTTATTTTCTCTTATACTTTGTCTGCTTTTTTCCTTATGCTTCATTAACTGGCATTTTAATTTTTATTATTATTAGTTTTGAAATCTACCATTCTACCTCTAAACCATTGTCATTTATTAATGTATCCGGTTATCTCCTGCAAGAAACTAGTGTATTACTTTTCCCTCCCCCGTTCAAATTTGTTCATGTTTAAAAATATTTATTTAAACAAACTGAAAACATACCAGAAATCTTAGTCATTTGCGAAGAACTCTTAGAATTTTCTGTGCAGTGATTTCTGCAGCATGTAAATGTCCTGTTTAAGGCTGTACTTCCCAAACACAGTGTGTAAAAGCCATATTTATATAAAAGAAAGTAATACATGAGTAATGGGCCGCATTATATTTTCACTTTATACTCAGCAGTGTGTTTCCCTTTAATTTTTGGTTCTTCTCAATCTTTCTATTTTTTATTTTATGATTTGGGAGCATATTTTTTTTTTATGACCTTGTTGTACTGCCACCTGCACAGAGTATTTAAATTGTCACTCTGAAATGTTTGTCAAAGAAGTTACTCCAGCCTTGATAAATGTATTAGAAGCAGACCTTTATTGTAACATGATCCAAAGTACAGCAACAACAACATTTCAGACCTATACCTGGTCCTTTGTCATGTCACTCTGAAGTGTTCTGAAAGCCTCTTTGCTCTGATTGGTGGTATTGAAGAGTCTCAAGCAGAGAATACACAGCATGTTATTTGTGAATGCTGGCTAGAGGTCACTGTATCCTGCAATTTGGTGCACAGCAGTGTCATTTACAAGTCACTGATCTAATAAAGTCCATGAATGTCTTGCATGGTGTTCCCTTCCACTTATATTTCTATTGCCTTGACCATCACGACAATAAATGGTTTTAAAATGACTGGAAATAACCACCTTTGTGTGTTTTTTAACTGACTGAACACACTTGGATAAAATGTTACTGCACTCTTTAACACCCCCCTACTACATTAAACATCAGTTTGATTGTGTGTGTCCCTCACTTAACTGAGATGTCATCACAGAAAATGTAGCATGTCTGCAGTCTGCATGATAAAGCCATGGTACATGGCGAAACGCGTTGAAGGAATCAGACAGCCAACTACCAAGTGTTAATATAGCACGGTTTCCAAGGATTACGAGAGATTGTACGGAACTATTTCACTTCTCTCCAACGTACTCTGCGCAGAGTTTCTTCATTTAGAGCCGGATCTACTTCCGAGATGATCAGTGACACCGCCAGCTGTTAGGAGCCGCTCCAGACACCTGTACCTGACCTCAACGGAGTATCCAGTCCAAATTTGAAGCAGGTAGGCACTGTAGAGGTGTTGCGGCCCTACAGTTAGGTTGTATTTGTCACTCTATTTTTCGATCTAAACAACAATCTGGTAGACACGCCAGCACAGTACTAAGGTGTCGAACTCACCACCTTATAAAAACGGATCTGTCTGTTTGATTGGTAACCGCTAAAAAGGAACTGAAATCTTTTGTTATATTTAAGGATTACAATTTTGAATGTAAGAACATTCAGGTGGATATTAGTCCTTATAACTGTGAACATAGCCTGGTAACACCTAACGGCATAAGATTGAGCTCACAATCTCAAGAGGAACAAACTACTTGCTGCACAAAGTTTTAATATATATTTTTTCTATATTAAGTCTTATTGTTTTAAGAATGTCAGATATCTATATATAGATTTTATTAGATCTCTGTGTTTACTGTATATGTTTATGACTGGTCAAACATTTTAGTCTTACATATTGTATTAATGTATATTTGTGTTTTATCACATCACCAGTTTTAAATATCGCTTCTTAATAGAATAAATTCATCCTACTATTTGCAAACATTTAATCTGTGTATTGTGTTCAAATAAATATAGTATATCACCACCTACATAGAGGTGAATATAATTAACCAGATTTAGAGCATTTATTTTAACTAGACACAAAGTGTTTTTTATTTTCAAACGTAGTATTCCCCGCAGCTGTTAGCGCACATACGCAATTTTTGCTTTAGTTTACTGCAGAATAAATGGGACACATGCAGGAACTTTCAGCATTTTCACTTTGAAAAGAACAGCCTGATGTGGAGCAGTGCTGCAAACAGTCCTGTGCTCTGCTTGCATTTTGTAAGGTTTTTTCTTCACACAGTGCAGCCAGAGCAAAGCGCTGTTTGATGATGACAACAGTCAAATACTCTGAGCAGTGCTGCAAAGCACAGCGCATTGATTGACTGGGGCTGAGGGATTTTTTCAACTCTGCCCCTGGCCGTAACCTTTCACGGTTGGCAAAGCTGGGACTCCTGAATGTAAGATATTCTTGTGAGCAATGCACCTCTTTTATTACTACATTTTTACCTTATAATTGTGTGATGTTGGACCAAGAGGAAAGGAAACAAATTTGTTCAACAGCTTTTTTTTCCCCCCACATCAGTTGATTTGAAAAACAATTTAACTGCTGAAATATATTATAAATCTTTAAAAACAAAAAACAAAAAAAAACCTCCACTTGATCAACACTTTGCAGTTGGCATGGAGTGCATTAAATAGTTTACAAACCATTCTATTAAATTTATTTTGTTATTTGCCATAGCTGCTTTTGCTGGTTGTAATCCTCACCTACTGACAATTTCAGTACTTAAGTACTGACTATAGAAAGGCTATGTAAACAAAGCCAGTGGAAGAAATTACACTTCCAAGTGGAAGAAATAAGAGCTAAAATGTTGTTTTTAATTTTAATTGTTCACTCCAAATGCTTGACTTTGGTATAAAGGCAGAGATAAGATAAGGAAGCCTTTGTGTGTACAAAAAGTGAAAAGATAAGAAGGTCTGATCTCCCTGCATGTTCAGCCCAATGTTAAAGGAATAGTCTAGTCAAAATTTAAACTTTTATGATTCAGATAGAGCAGACAATTTTAAGCAACTTTCTAATTTACCTCAATTTTTCTTCGTTCTCTTGGTATCTTTATTTGAAAAAGCAAGAATGTTAGTGTAGGTGCCGGCCCACTTTTTGTTTAGGATCTAGGTAGCCCTTTCTAAATTGGTGTCTAAATGTAGCCACCAATCAGCAAGCGCTACCCAGGTGCTAAACCAAAAATGGGCCAGCTCCAAAGCTTACATTCAAATAAAAATACCAAGAGAACAAAGAAAAATGGATAATTGGAGTAAGTTAGAAAGTTGCTTAAAATAGCATCAGAATCATGAAAGTTCCATTTTGACTAGACTATCCCTTTTAATGGGTGGTTGTTTCAAAGAGTAAAACAAATATATATATATATATATATATATATATATATATATATATATATATATATATATATATATATATATATATATATATATATATATATATATATATATATATATATATATATAAAAAAACACACCTGTTTCATAAAAAAATAATAAAGCCAAAAGGCTTATTACCCTTATTTTTATACTCTGTAGCTGATAGAACAAGTAATTAAAAACACATTAAGAGGAAACAAATTTTACAGCAGGTGTAGGTGATAATCTATTTAGTGACAGTGACTTGTTTTGAACGAAGTTGAAGTAAAGCATTTTTATAACAAATATTAAAATGAATAAAACATTCTTATTTAATTAACTATTGTTTACTTATCCCTCTTTGAACAACTTTAGATTTAATTTGCAAACCGATAGTGAAAATGCACCATATGGCCAAATGTATGTGGGCAACTGTCAAAACACATATATGAGCTTATTGGACATCCCATTTAAAAAACCATAGGCATTAATATGGGTTGGCTTTCCACATGATTTTGGAGTGTGTCTGTGGTAATTGGTGCCCATTTAGTATTTGAGATCAAACATTTATATTTGACAAGATGGTCTGGCTCACAATCAGCATTCCAGTTCATCCCATATATGTAAAGTGGGTTTGAGGTCAGGATTCTGTGCATGCCATTTGAGTCCCTCCACACTAAACTTGTCAAACAATGTCTTCACGGACCTCCCCAAATTATTGCTACAAATTTGGAAGTACCCAGTTGTCTAAAATGTTCTTGTATTCTGTAGCATTAAGATGACCCATTCACTGGAACTAAGGAGCTTAGCTCCTGAAAAAATTGTTCCACACCATTTGTACCTCTTCCAAACAGTAGGCACTATGCATTACAATAGGTAGCTTTCTCCTGGCAGCAGACACCCAGATTCTTCCATCAGGCTGCTAGATAGTAAAGCATGATTCATCACTTCAGAGAACACGTTACCACTGCTCCAGAATCCAGTGATGGCTTGCTTTACTCCACTCCAGCCAACACATGGCATTGACCATGTTAATGTGAGGCTTGTGCACCGCTGCTCAGCTATGGAAACCCATTTCAAGAAGGTCGAAACACAAACTTCTTGTGGTGATGTTGCTTCCAGAGGCAGTTTGGAATACTGCAGTGAGTGATGCAACAGATAATAGGCGTTTGCATGCGCTTCAGCACTCGGCAGCCCCTCTCTGTGAGTTTGCAAGGTCTACCACTTGGATGGCTGCTGTTGCTCCTAAACTCTTCTACATCACAATAATATCACTCACAGTTGTCTGAGGCAAATTAAAGTGACAGTCTACACCAGAATTTTTATTGTTTAAAAAGATATTCCCTAGTTTTGCACAACCAACACAGTTATATACATACACGTTTTACCTCTCTGATTACCTTGTATCTAATCCTCTGCAAACTGCCCCCTGATTTCAGTTCTTTTGACAGACATCCATTTTAGCCAATCATAGTTGGCTCACCTGAATTCCACGTGCGTTGGTTAATGTGGGTCATATAGATTACACTGTGCTAACACCCTCTAGTGGTGATAAACTGTCAACATGCCCTGAGAGAAGAGGCGGCCTTCAAAGGCTTAGAAATTAGCATATGAACCTCCTAGGTTTAGCTTCCAACTAAGAATACCAAGAGAACAAAGTAAAATTGGCGATAAAAGTAAATTTGAAAATTGTTTAAAATTACAGTCTCTATCTGAATTATAAAAGTTTATTTTGGACTAGACTGTCCCTTTAAGTAGGCCTGATATTTCGTAAACTGACCTATAGTAAAGGTGGCATCCTATGACAGGGCCACATTAAGTCATTGAGCTTTTCAGCATAATGCATTGTATTGCCAATGTTTGTCTATGGAAATTTTATGGCTATATGCTGAATTGTATGCACCTGTTAGAAATGGGTGTGGCTGAAACACCTTAACTCAATAATTAGTAAGAGTGTCTATATACGTTTGGCCATATAGTGTATGCACATATCTTCTGTAACCTTTGCAATAGTCTGTTCTTTGTTTTGATGTGTTATAGTTTAATGCATAAACAAATGAGGTGCCACAACTTCAGTAATTTCACTTATAATAGCCAATAGTTTTTATAGTTCCCCATACGCATTTACTTTTTTTTAAATTTTAATTGTTACTAATTTCTCCTACATTGGTGTGTCCGGTCCACGGCTTCATCCTTACTTGTGGGATATTCTCTTCCCCTACAGGAAATGGCAAAGAGAGCACACAGCAAGAGCTGTCCATATAGTCCCCCCTCTGGCTCCGCCCCCCAGTCTTTCTCTTTGCCTGCTCTGAACAAGTAGCATCTCCACGGGGATGGTAAAGAGTATGTGGTCTTAGTTGTAGTTTTATTTCTTCTATCAAGAGTTTGTTATTTTAAAATAGTGCCGGTTTGTACTATTTACTCTACAACAGAAAGTGATGAAGAGTTCTGTTAAGAGGAGTATGATTTTAGCAACAGTAACTAAAATCCATTGCTGTTCCCACGCAGGACTGTTGAAACCAGAGAACTTCAGTTGGGGGGAACAGTTTGCAGACTTTTCTGCTCCAGGTATGACTAGTCTCTTTTCTAACAAGACATAGTAATGCTAGAAGACTGTCATTTTCCCTTATGGGATCGGTAAGCCATTTTCTTAGACTCATAACAGAATGAAGGCTTATAAATGGGCTCTATACTGGTTGACACTATTGTGGGCTAAATCGATTGATTTATATATTTTTTTATGACTTTTGGAGTGTTTTGTGACTTTGAAACACCTTTGGGAACGTTTTTATTACGCCTGGCAGTTGTTTAGACACCTAATCTAGTCAGGAAGGCCCCTTCACTCTGGTATGCAGAGGGAGGAGGCCTCATTTTCGCGCCTCAGTTGCGCAGTTACTTTTGGAAGCAAGTGCATGCAGCTTCATGTGAGAGGGTCCTGTGGCCATAAAAACGATTTCAAGAAGGCTTATTTCTGTGTTGAATAACCCCCAAGGAAGGTAAAAGCTGCAGCAAAGGCTGTGGCAGGGACTGTAGTGGGTTTAAACTGGCAAATTGAACAATTAGCTCCGGTTTGCTCATTTAAGGGGTTAAAGGGGTTAAGGTGTGCAATACTTTCAAAGCATTAAGACACTAGGGTGCAAATTTTGTAAAGATCGGATATTTCCTTCATAGTTTTTCAAAAATAAAGTGTGCTCTTTTTATTATTTAAAGAGACAGTAACGGTTTTGTTTAAAAACGGTTTTATTGCATTAATAGCCTGCCTAAGTCTGTCTAACATGTCTATACCTTCAGATAGCATATGTTCTGTGTGTATGGAGGCCAAGGTGGTTCCCCCTTTAAATGTATGTTCAAATTGTGCCATGGCGTCCAAACAAAGTAAGGACAGTACTGTCACATTTAATAAGGTTGCCCAAGATGATTCTTCAAATGAAGGTAGTGGGGATAGTTCATCATCCTCTCCTTCTGTGTCAACACCAGTTTTGCCCTCGCAGGCGACACCTAGTACATCTAGCGCGCCAATGCTTGTTACTATGCAGCAATTAACTGCAGTAATGGATAATTCTATAGCAAATCTTTTATCCAAACTGCCAGCATTTCCCAGAAAGCGTGATTGCTCAGTTTTAAATACAGAGGATGAGCAAGTGGGCGCTGACGATAATTTATCTGTTATACCCTCACACCAGTCTGAATTGGCAGTGAGGGAGGGTCTGTCTGAGGGAGAAATTTCTGATTCAGGAAAAGTTTCTCAGCAGGCAGAACCTGATATTGTGACATTTAAATTTAAGTTAGAACATCTCCACGCCCTGCTTAAGGAGGTGCTAACTACTCTTGATGATTGTGACTCTTTGGTGATTCCAGAGAAATTGTGCAAAATGGACAAATTCCTAGAGGTCCCTGTGCACGCTGATGCCTTTCCGATACCCAAGAGGGTGGCGGACATAGTGACCAAGGAGTGGGAGAAGCCAGGTATACCCTTTGTCCCACCTCCTATATTTAAGAAAATGTTCCCCATTGTCGACCCCGGAAGGGACGCATGGCAAACAGTCCCTAAGGTTGAGGGGGCAGTTTCTACGTTGGCCAAGCGCACAACTATTTCCATTGAGGACAGTTGTGCTTTCAAAGATCCTATGGATAAAAAATTGGAAGGATTGCTTAAAAAGATATTTGTTCAGCAAGGTTTCCTTCTCCAACCAATTTCGTGCATTATTCCTGTCACCACGGCGGCGTATTTTTGGTTCGAGGAACTAGAAAATTCGCTCCATAAGGAGACTCCATATGAGGAAGTCATGGACAGAATTCACGCACTAAAGTTGGCTAATTCCTTTATTTTAGATGCCGCTTTTCAATTGGCTAAATTAGCGGGGAAAAATTCAGGTTTTGCTATAGTGGCGCGCAGAGAGCGCTTTGGCTAAAATCTTGGTCGGCGGATGTGTTGTCCAAGACAAAACTGCTTAATATTCCTTTCAAGGGTAAGACCCTTTTTGGGCCAGAATTGAAGGAGATTATTTCAGACATCACTGGGGAAAAGGGCCATGCCCTCCCACAGGATAGGCCTTTCGAGGCTAAGAACAAATCTAATTTTCGTTCCTTTCGCAATTTCAGGAACGGACCGTCCCCTAACTCTGCAGCCTCTAGACAAGAGGGTAACGCTTCCCAGCCTAAACCAGCATGGAAACCAATGCAAGGCTGGAACAAGGGTAAACAGGCCAAGAAGCCTACTGCTGCTACCAAGACAGCATGAAGGGGTAGCCATCATTCAAAATGGAAACCATTCTAACGATTTTACCAACAATCCAGGAGGGTCAATACATGACTACCGTGGACTTAAAGGATGCGTACCTACATATTCCTATCCACAAAGATCATCATCAGTTCCTAAGGTTCGCCTTTCTGGACAAACATTACCAGTTCGTGGCTCTTCCGTTCGGTTTAGCCACTGCTCCCAGAATTTTCACAAAGGTGCTAGGGTCCCTACTAGCGGTTCTAAGACCAGGGGCATTGCGGTGGCACCTTACTTAGACGACATCCTAATCCAAGCGTCGTCCCTTTCCAGATCAAGGGCTCAAACAGACATTGTATTAGCTTTTCTCAGGTCTCACGGGTGGAAGGTGAACATAGAAAAAAGTTCCCTGTCTCAGTCCACAAGGGTTCCTTTTCTAGGAACAATAATAGATTCTGTAGAAATGAAGATTTTTCTGACAGAGGTCAGAAAGTTAAAGCTTCTAAACGCTTGTCAAGTTCTTCAATCTATTCCTCAGCCTTCCATAGCTCAGTGCATGGAGGTAATAGGTTTAATGGTTGCAGCAATGGACGTGGTTCCTTTTGCTCGAATTCATCTAAGACCATTACAACTGTGCATGCTCAAACAGTGGAATGGGGATTATGCAGACTTGTCTCCTCAGATTCAAGTAGACCAGTTAACCAGAGACTCACTCCGTTGGTGGTTGACTCAAGATCACCTGTCTCAGGGAATGAGTTTCCGCAGACCAGAGTGGGTCATTGTCACAACCGACGCCAGTCTTTTAGGCTGGGGCGCGGTCTGGGACTCCCTGAAAGCTCAGGGTCTATGGTCTCGGGAAGAGTCTCTTCTCCCGATAAACATTCTGGAACTGAGAGCGATATTCAATGCGCTCCTGGCTTGGCCTCAACTAGCGAAGGCCAGATTCATAAGATTTCAGTCGGACAACATGACGACTGTAGCGTACATCAATCATCAGGGGGAACAAAGAGTTCCTTGGCGATGAGAGAGGTATCCAAGATCATCAAATGGGCGGAGGATCACTCCTGCCATCTATCTGCAATTCACATCCCAGGAGTAGACAACTGGGAAGCGGATTATTTGAGTCGTCTGACTTTCCATCCGGGGGAGTGGGAACTCCACCCGGAGGTCTTTGCCCAGTTAACTCAACTATGGGGCATTCCAGACATGGATCTGATGGCGTCTCGTCAGAACTCCAAAGTTCCTCGGTACGGGTCCAGATCCAGGGATCCCAAGGCGACACTAGTGGATGCATTGGTGGCGCCTTGGTCGTTCAACCTAGCTTATGTGTTTCCACCGTTTCCTCTCCTTCCCAGGCTTGTAGCCAGGATCAAACAGGAGAAGGCCTCGGTGATTCTGATAGCTCCTGCGTGGCCACACAGGACTTGGTATGCAGACCTGGTGAATATGTCATCGGCTCCACCATGGAAGCTACCTTTGAGACAGGATCTTCTAGTACAAGGTCCATTCGAACATCCAAATCTAGTCTCTCTGCAACTGATTGCTTGGAAATTGAACGCTTGATTTTATCTAAGCGTGGGTTTTCAGATTCAGTTATAGATACTCTGGTCCAAGCCAGAAAACCTGTGACTAGGAAAATTTACCATAAGATATGGAAAAAATATATCGGTGCGAATCCAAGGGATTCTCTTGGAGTAACATTAAAATTCCTAGGATACTCTCCTTTCTCCAAGAGGGTTTGGATAAAGGTTTGTCAGCGAGTTCTCTAAAGGGACAGATATCTGCTCTGTCTGTTTTGTTGCACAAACGTCTGGCAGCAGTGCCAGATGTACAGGCCTTAGTCAGAATCAAGCCTGTCTACAGACCCATGACTCCTCCATGGTGTCTAAACTTAGTTCTTTCAGGTCTTCAAGGGGTTCCGTTTGAACCTTTACATTCCATAGATATTAAGTTACTATCTTGGAAAGTTCTGTTTTTTGGTTGCTATTTCTTCTGCTAGAAGAGTTTCTGAATTGTCTGCTTTGCAGTGTACTTCACCCTATCTGGTATTCCATACAGATAAGGTTGTTTTGCGTACCAAACCTGGTTTTCTTCCAAAAGTGGTTTCCAACAGGAATATTAACCAGGAAATAGTTGTTCCTTCTCTCTGTCCGAATCCAGTTTCGAAGAAGGAACGTTTGTTACACAATTTAGATGTGGTCCGTGCTTTAAAATTCTATTTAGAAGCAACAAAGGATTTCAGACAGGCTTCATCCTTGTTTGTTGATTATTCTGGTAAGAGGAGAGGGCAGAAAGCTACTGCTACCTCTCTTTCTTTTTGGCTGAAAAGCATCATCCGATTGGCTTATGAGACTGCCGGACGGCAGCCTCCTGAACGAATTACAGCTCACTCTACTAGAGCTGTGGCTTCCACATGGGCCTTCAAGAACGAGGCTTCTGTTTATCAGATCTGTAAGGCAGCGACTTGGTCTTCTCTGCATACTTTTGCCAAATTTTACAAATTCGATACTTATGCTTCTTCGGAGGCTATTTTTGGGAGAAAGGTTTTGCAAGCAGTGGTGCCTTCCGTTTAGGTAACCTGACTTGTTCCCTCCCTTCATCCGTGTCCTAAAGCTTTGGTATTGGTTCCCACAAGTAAGGATGAAGCCGTGGACCGGACACACCAATGTAGGAGAAAACAGAATTTATGCTTACATGATAAATTTCTTTCTCCTACGGTGTGTCCGGTCCACGGCCCGCCCTGGCTTTTTAGTCAGGTTTAAAAATTTTTATTCCATACACTACAGTCACCACGGCACCCTATAGTTTCTCCTTTTTCTCCTAACCGTCGGTCGAATGACTGGGGGGCGGAGCCAGAGGGGGGACTATATGGACAGCTCTTGCTGTGTGCTCTCTTTGCCATTTCCTGTAGTGGAAGAGAATATCCCACAAGTAAGGATGAAGCCGTGGACCGGACACACCGTAGGAGAAAGAAATTTATCAGGTAAGCATATATTCTGTTTTTCTGTCTGAGAAATAACTTTAAAGGGACATTACACACTAAATACATTTTAAAGCATAGTATAGAGATTCTCCGCCTCCCTCTAGTCATGGGTGCTGCCATGTTAAAATCTATCTTTCACTACATTTCAGTGATGACCTGTTGTTCCATAAGGGCAGCACCCATAATTAGAGGGAGGTGCATGAATGTTGTATACAACAATATATACACACACACACAGAGAGAAGCACACTCTCAGGAATGAACAATCAGCTCAATAACTTGTTAGCTATGGCAATTTACTACCTGGGTGCAGCTTCTTTTTAGCCCATTTAATGTTTTTCACATAGTAGAACTTTCTGTAGTATATCAGTCCGATACCGCCTATTAAGATCAGTCCGGCGTCAAAATCAGGCAATTCCTCTCTAAAGAAGGAACACAACAACCTCAGACCATCATTTCGGCCTTCATTGGGCATTGTCGGTGAGGTGCAGCCATATTCCTCTAAGCACACTGAACAAGGTGTCCACATCTGATTGCCTATTTTTCCTTTAGGGAGACATAATACACACAGAGAGAAGCACACACTTATGAACGCACAACCAGCTCAATAACTTATCTTGTTCTATGACAAGTTACCACTTAGGTGCAGCTTCTTTTTAGCCCAGTAATGCTCACAGAATAGAACTTTCTGTAGTATATCTGTCTGATACCGCCTATTAAGGTCAGTCCGGCGTCAAAATCAGGCAATTCCTTTCTAAAGAAGGAACACGACAAGCTCAGACTATCCTTTCGGCCTTCGTTGGGCATTGTCGGTGAGGTGCAGCCATATTCCTCTAAGCACACTGAACAAGGAGTCCACATCTGATTGCCTATTTTTCCTTTAGGGAGACATAATACACACAGAGAGAAGCGCACACTTATGAACGCACAACCAGCTCAATAACTTGTTAGCTTGTTCTATGACAAGTTACCACTTAAGTGCAGCTTCTTTTTAGCCCAGTAATGCTCACAGAATATAATTTTCATGTAGTATATCGGATCCTACCTATTAAGACCTTCATTAGCCCTTGTCAGTGAGGTGCAGCCATATTTTTCTTAGCACACTAAGCAAGGTATCCATGTCTCGTTGCCCCTTTTTCCCTTAGGGAGACATTATACACACTGGGCCAGATTATAAGTGGAGCACCCACATTTGTGCGTGAGCGCTAAGGGATTTAGCGCATGGGTTTGCGCTTGTTGGGCTTACCGTTGGTATTACGAGTTAAAAGTAAATGCGATCGCTTGAGCGCAATTCCGTTTTACGCTAAAATGATTAACTGGACTTTGGTAAAAAGGCAAAGATAAGATAAGGAAGGCTTTGTGTGTACAAAACGTGTGGCTATCCGGCTTGGCACCAGTTGGAGCGCACGGCTATTTGCTAAGAGATGGAAAAGTTGCCTCTCGGCAAAATAACCTTTTGCCGTGGGCTGCCTGAGCAGCTCAGTGTGGCGAACGCTTTAAAAAAATAAAGGAACTTTGAGCATAAAGTATTTTATATGTCATGACTGAAAGTCTCCTTTATTTGTTCCAATGGTAAATCCTAGTGTTTCACAAATGCTAGGATTTACCATCACTTTAAACAACTTACCAATTCTCTTCTATTATCAAAATGTGCACAATCTTTTATATGCACACTTTCTAAGGCGCCAGTTACTACTGAGCATGTGCAAGAGTTCTCAGAATATTTGTATATGCATTTTGTGATTGGCTAATGGCTGTCACATAATGCAAGAAGAAAGGAAAATTAAACAAACTTTGAAAATGGTCAGAAAAATATACTATGCTTGAAATTCATACCAAGTCTTTCTATTATGCATTTGATGATTATGCAATTCTGTATTTAATTGTCCCTTTAAAACAATAGTAGACACACTATTTACTAAACTGTCTATTTAACCCCTTCATGCCGGTACAATGGTGTTATCCGTTCTGATGTAAACACTATTGGTAAAAATGAAATCACATGATCGTCAATGCAATTATGTAATTTCAAAGCCAGGATCAGATCATCGGGGGCTGCCTACGCCCCCCCCCCTGTCGATTCTTGACATTGTCAAAGGGGGAAGCTGCAGGAGGCTGTATAAGGTAGGACGTCCCATGCATTAAAGCCCAGGGGTGTTCGGATTGCATGGAACGTCCTAATGGTGTAAAGGGGTTAAATCTATTTCTCTTACTCTAAATATTCAAAAAAAATTAACATAATTTGGATTAGTTATTGTAATATATAGGCTGCGCCTATGTCAAAGATTTTTTTTTTTCTTTAACGATGAAGTAGACAGTACAGTCTGTGGAATCTGTGCCACAAGCTCCATAGCAGTGTGTTGTAACTCATTGCCGAGCATGTGAAGGTAATAGCCAGACAAACCGAATGTAATTATTAATGGGACATAAAACCCCACATTTTTGTTTCATGATTTAGATAGAACATACACTTTTAAACAACTTTCCAGTATACTTCTATTATCAAATTTGCTTCATTCTCATTTATGGAATGAGCAGCAATGCACTACTGGTTTCTAACTGAACATATGTGGTGAGCCAATGACAATTTGTGTGTATGTATACAGTGAATATAAAAAGTCTACACACACCTGTTAAAATGTCAGGTTTCTGTGATGTAAAAAAATGAGACAAAGATAAATAATTTCAGAACTTTTTTCCACCTTTTAATATGACCTATAAACTGTACAACTTGATTGAAAAACAAACAAACTTCTAGGTGGTGGGAAGTAAAAATAAAAAACTAAAATAATATGGTTGCATAAGTGTGCACTTATAACTGGGGATGTAGCTGTGTTTAGAATTGAGCAATTACATTCAAAATCATGTTAAATAGGAGTCAATACACATCGGCCATCTTTTAAAATGCCAAATAAAGTTCAGCTGTTCTAGTAGGTCTTTCCTGAGAAAGTTGCAACCTACAGCAAAAGCCATGGTTCGCAGAGAGCTTCCAAAACATCAGAGGGATCTCATTGTTAAAAGGTATCAGTCAGGAGAATGGTACAAAAGAATTTCCAAGGCATTAGATATACCATGGAACACAGTGAAGACCGTCATCATCAAGTGGAGAAAATATGGTGCAACAGTGACATTACCAAGAACTGGACGTCCCTCCAAAATTGATGAAAAGCAAGAAGAAATCTGGTCTGGAAAGCTGCCAAGAGGCCTACAGCACTATTAAAGGAGCTGCAGGATTATCTGGCAAGTACTGGCTGTGTGGTGCATGTGACGACAATCGCCCGTATTCTTCATATGTCTGGGCTATGGGGTAGCGTGGCAAGATGGAAGCCTTTTCTTACACAAAAACATCCAAGCCCAGCTAAATTTTGCAAAGACACATCTGAAGTCTCCCAAAAGCATGTCGCAAAAGGTGTTCTGGTTTGATGAAACTAAGATTAAACTTTTTGGCCATAATTCCAAAAGATATGTTCGGCGCAAAAACAACACTGCATATAACTGGGGCCTTAGTCAAGGTAGAGGGAATTATGAACAGTTCCAAATACCAGACAATATTGGCACAAAACCTTCAGGCTTCTGCTAGAAAGCTGAACATGAAGAGGAACTTCATCTTTCAGCATGACAACGCCCCAAAGCATACATCCAAATCAACAAAGGAATGGCTTCACCAGAAGAAGATTAAAGTTTTTGAATGGCCCGTCAGAGCCTAGACCTGAATCCAATCGACAATCTGTGGAGTGATCTTAAGTGGGCTGTGCACAAGAGATGCCCTCACAATCTGATGGATTTGGAGTGTTTTTGCAAAGAAGAGTGGGCAAATCTTGCCAAGTCAAGATGTGCCATACTGAAAAACTCATACCCAAAAAGACTGAGTGCTGTAATAAAATCAAAGGGTGCTTCAACAAAGTATTAGTTTAAGGGTGTGCACACTTATGCAACAATATTATTTTAGTTTTTTATTTCTTCTTCCCTTTTAGTTTGTTTGTTAGTTGTTTGTTAGTTGTAAAGTTTATAGGTCACATTAAAGGTGGAAAAAGTTCTGAAATGATTTTTCTTTGTCATTTTTTTACATCACAGAAACATGACATTTTAACAGGGGTGTGTAGACTTTTTATATTCACTGTATGTGTGTCTGTATATGTATGTGTATGTATTGTATGCTCTGTCTAAATTATGGATGTCTAGTTATGCCTTTACTGTCCCTTTAATCTAACTTTTTCACTTAACTATTTGAGTTTTTTCTTTCCAATGGCATGGAGAGTCCATTAATCCATTCTAATTACTAGTGGGAATTCAACTCCTGGCCACCAGGAGGAGGCAAGAACACCCCAGCAAAGCTATAAGTATCCCTCCCACTTCCCATAACCCTCAGTTGTTCTTTGCCTTCGTATATTGTCAGGGTGCCAGGAATCAGACTGAGACGAGAAGTGCAAAAATAATCACACCTTTATTAATAGCAAAAAATAATAAAAAGTCCACAAGTCAAATAACAAGCCAGGAGTCAAAACCAGAGCTGGTAGTCAGACGAGCCGAGTCAAGAGCCAAAGCGAATAGTCAGACAAGCCGGCATCAGGAACAAGGAAAACAGCAGAGTCAGGAACAAGCCAGGGATCAGGAACCAGGAAGGATTTCAGGCAGCCAGGTAATACGCAGGAACTCTCACAAACAGGTCTGAGACAAGGCAAAGCATACTGAACAGAGGCCCTTTAAATAATAAGTGATGACATCACAATTCTGAAACTGCATCCTGTCTCACATGGATGATGCACACCAGTCTGGCCATAAAAGGAAGTGCAGGTAATGAGCAGCATCCCCCACAATGCACCATAGTCAGCAAGAGAGGTGAGTAAAATGGCTGCCAGCAGCACATGGCAAACAAAACTGGGGAAACACCCTGACTTATATCAAGGATGTGTGCGAAGATGGTGCTCTGAAGATATTTAATCCTTTAATAGGTAGTTTCCCTGCAAGCAAGGATTGTGGTATATGTTATGGTGGCTATTAGTTGTTGAGAGGTCGGTGGGGTAGTCCTTCTCCAATTTATGCTAACCCCTATATGGAAAACCAGGGTTGGTTACTCTGTTTTTCTTCAGGTCCCTATCAGAGGTCGTCTGTATCTGTCAGACCTGAGATGCCGATCCTGCCCTGTAGCTGAGACTCCGCAGGTAAGTGCTTAATCCCTTCTAGGTGATCTAGCACTTTGGGGGTTAATTCCTCAATTTTCACAGTGGAGCATGGGGACACTTACAAATCTCTTCATGTTGGGGACTTGCTTAAAGGGCTGCAAATACAGGGTATCAGACTGCTGAGAGCACTTTAAGACTATGAGGGAATTTGTTACAGCGCAGCGTATTGCATTCTTTTTTTTATGTCGCATTTTAATTTTTTGTGATCACGTGGCCTTGCGGCTCCTTCCGCTTTCAGCAGAGTTCTTTCAGTTTGTGACTGTATCGGACTCAGATGATCAGTTCCTATACTGTAATTACCGAGGCGATAGTGCGCTCTGTTAAGGGGACTCATCTCGCTCCTATTCAGTAAAAGCTGCAGAATCTGAGTGGTGAGACCGGAGGTGGTGAGTGCACACCAGCAAGGCTGGGTAATAGTGGTGCCATCCCTTATATTTGTCCTCCCTGCATTTTATCTTATATTAGTGACATTCTCAGTATTTTTTGACTAAATTTACCGTTCTTAGCTTTTTTTATTATCTGGATCAGTATTTTTCTTATGATACTATGGAATCTGACAAGAATTTTTGTCTTTTTCTTTTGAAAAATGTTTGTATTGTCTAGAGGCTCAAGTAATACCTTCTGTACAATTTTGCTCCACATGCGTAGCAAATATGTTACTTTCAAAAAATAAAGAGTCTTCATTTTTTTTTTTTTATTTACCCTCTCAAAGCCATCTGTTTCTCAGGATATTGCTGTCCATGACATACCTCAACTTTTCTCCTCATATGTCCCTGTCCCTAGCAGTTATACAAGTGCTCTGTGGTTCTTCTCAGTCTGTGCCTGGGGGACTATCTCAGGGAAGAGGAAGAGAAAATCTAAAATATTTCCTCTGTGTCAGGAATTTCTGATAATGCTAAAGCGGCCTTGGCCAGTTTATCTCAATTATCTGAGGATGACCATTCTTCGGTAGCTTCTGAGGGCAAAATCTCTGAGTCTGCTATAGTTAGTACAGCGGATTCAGAGGAGATTAATTTTAGATTTAAGCTTGAGCACCTCCGCTTACTACATAAGGTTTTAATAAACTGAAAAGTTTTCCTGATGTTAAGCCTAGATCAGTAGAAGTATTTCCTGTTCCTGATCGTATGTCAGGCATTTATTGCTAAGGAATGGGATAAACCGGGTGTTCCCTTTACCCCATCTCCTGTTTTTAAGAAGATGTTTCCTGTTGCAGATTCTGTGTAGGAACTTTGGCGTACTGTTCCTAAGGGGCTATATCCACATTAGCTAAAAGAACTATGATTCCTCTAGAGGATAGTGCCTCTTTCAAAGATTCTATGGATAGGAAGCTGGAAGAGTACTTAAGAAAAAAAATTCTTCACCAAGGACTGCTATAGCAGCCAGTTGCTAGCATTGTAGCAGGCGCGGCCTCATATTGGTGTGACTCCCTATCTTAACTAATTTTGGAGGAGACTACTGTGGACGAGATCCAAGGACAGGATCAAGGCTTTAAAACTGGCCAATACCTTAATTTGTAACGCCATTATGCCGGTAGTTTGTATGAGTGCAAATACTTCTAGTCTTGCCATTCTTTCTCGCAGAGCCTTGTGGCTAAAGTCTTGGTCGGCAGACATGGTTTCTAAGTCTAGACTCCTGTCTATGCCTTTTTTAAAGGGAAGACTTTGTTTGGTCCTGGTCTGGCTGACATAATTTCCACGGTCACGGTTGGAAAGGGAGCCTTTCTTCCCTAGGATAAGAAAATTAGACATAAGGGTCGCCAAACTTCTAATTTTCATTCCTTTCGTAACTTCAAGGGACAAAAATCCTCTTATTCCAATCCTGAACAGGCCAAGCCCTCCTGGAGATCCAACCAACCTTGAAATAAGGGCAAGCAGTCCTAGAAGCCTTCCTCTGAGAACAAATCAGCATGAAGGGTTCGCCCCCCGATCTGGGTATCGATCAAGTAAGAGGCAGACTTTCATTTTTTCAAGAGGCTTGGATTCGCGATGTTCCCGATCCTTAAGCGGTGGAGGTAGTCTCTCCTCTGTGGAAATAACCGTTGAGGAAGGACCTTCTACTTCAGGGTCCTTTTCTTCATCCAAATCTAGATTCGCTGAAGCTGACTGCTTGGTGATTGAACGCCTAGTCTTGTCTAGACAAGGTGTTTATGAAAAGGTTACTGACACCTTGATTCAGGCTCGTAAGCCGGTAACTCGCAATATATACCATAAGGTTTGGCACTCATACCTTTACTGGTGTGAGTCTCGGGGGTTCTCTTGACGTCAAGTGAGAGTTCCACATATTCTGTCCTTTCGTCAGGAAGGTCTGGAGAAGGGTTTGTCAGTTCTCTGAAGGGTCAGATTTCTGCCCTTTCTGTTCTGCTACATAAACGTTTGGCCAATTTACCAGATGTTCAATCCTTTGGTCAGGCCCTGGTCAGAATCAGGACTGTTTTTAAAACTGTTGCTCCTCTGTGGAGCCTTAATCTTGTTCTTCGGGTTCTGCAGCAGGCTTAGTTTGAGCCTATGCACTCGCACTCTGTTGATATTAAATTGTTGTCTTGGAAAGTTTTTGTTTTTATTTATTTCTTCTCCCCGTATAGTCTCAGAGCTTTCGGTTTCAGAGTTTGATCCCCCTTATCATCTTTTCCATATGGTTAAGGCGGTCCTTTGTACCAAATTGGGATTTCTTCCTAAGGTGGTTTCGGACCGGAATATCAATCAGGAAATTGCTGTTCCTTAGTTCTGTTACACAACCTGGATGTAGTTTGTGCTCTAAAATTCGATCTCCAGGCTACTAAGGATTTTCGGCATTCTTCTGCCCTTTTTGTGGTGTTTTTTGGCAATCGTAAAGGGCCAGAAGGCCACGTCTACTTCTCTTTCTTTTTGGTTGAGGAGTGTTATTCGGTTTGCTTATGAGACAGCTGGGACATCAACCTCCTGAGAGCATTACGGCTCATTCAACTAGGGCTGTTTCTTCTTCCTGGGCCTTTAAAAACAAGGCTTCTGTGGAGCAAATTTGCAAGGCGGCCACTTGGTCCTCATTTTCTAAATTTTACAAATTCAACGCTGAAGCTTCCTTTTGGGAGAAAATTTCTTCAAGTGGTGCGCTCAGTTTAGGTCCGCCTGTCTTGTTCTCCCTCCCTTTCCATTCTGTGGCCTCTAACTTGGGTTTTTGTTCCCACTAGTAATTAGAATGGATTAGTGGACGCTCCATGCCATTGCAAAGAAAACATGTATGCTAATTTATCAGGTAAGCATAAATATTGTTTTTTTTGGCAATATTTTCAACTTCCCAAAAATGTATTGCATTTATTATAGGACTTTAGCTTATTTGCACTGTTTAGTGCACACCCTGTTTACTGTCGGTTAAAGTGAGCCAGTGGTAGTGACTGCTGCTAATACATTTCTTTCTATTAAGCTTAAAGGGATACTGAATGAAATTATTTTCATTTGTTATTCAGATAAAGCATGCAGTTTTAAACAAACAACTTTCTAATTTACTCCTATTATACATTTTTCTCGTGTCTCTTGGTATCTTTTTTTTGAAAAGCAAGAATGTAAAGCTTAGGAGGGGGCCCAATTTTGGTTCAGCGTTTGGGTAGTGCTTGCTGATTGGTGACTAAATGCAGCCACCAATCAGCAAGCGTTATCCAGGGTGCTGAACCAAAAATGGTCTGGCTCGTAAGCTTTACATTCCTGCTTTTAGCAAGAGAACGAAGAAAAATTTATAATAGGAGTAAATTAGAAAGTTGTTTAAAACTGCATGCTCTATCTGAATCACGAAATAAAGTAATTTGGGTTCAGTATCCCTTTTAACAAGTGGCCATGATCTCAACTTGAAGGGTAGTTGGTTCAAGTATTTCGCATAACCAGCCACTTATTTACAGAATAAATGGTTGATCAATATAATAGCCATTAAATAGAGGTGGCAAGGACATATATTGTAAATTAACTCAAAAATACCCGGACTAGGATATCTAAATAATTATTACTCTTCTGAAGGAAATAAGGGCAAAGTGTGGCACCTGCTCCTTACCTGCTGTCAAAAATCTGTTTCTATATGAGTTATGCAGAGTTACTAAGAGTAAACCTGAAATTGTATTGTTTTTTCTTTACTTACAAGGTGAAATGGACCATGGAGGTGATATGTTATGGTCTTACGTTGCCACTGGAGGGAGATACAGTGAAGTTCTGTGTTGATGTATATACAGATTGGATTATGGCTCTTGTATCTACAAAGGAGTCCATCCCCCTACCTGTCATCAAAGAGCCCAACATGTATATTCAACTTATACTGAAGCACCTCCAGAACCTTTTTGTGCCAAGGTGAGAGAATGTGCACACAGTATCCTGTAGAACCCTGTGAGCCTCTTAAATCTCTAACAATTTTAAAGATCACATGAAGCATTAGGGTTGCATATTCTGGAACATAATGAACTTTGATATTTTCCAAATGGATCTTTTTTGTAACTTTAAAAACTCATGATATTCATTTTTTTTTTTTTTTTTTTACTGTTCAACTATCATCATATGTAAATCTGTAAAATTCATGAGTGGGAAAATAATTAAACCAATCAAGAAATAGACAGTGGAGAGTCAGACAGTCAGTATGTATGATTTGTTGAATAAAGGATTATTTCTGTGTACAGAAAAGACACTTCAGGGAGATGTCAGGCTTTTTTTCATTTGAGCTGTTTTGAATCTTAAGTATACATTAACCTGTCTACCATAAACAGTTTAGGATTCAGAGCTTAAGCAGATTTATTGCTTTGTCACCCAACACAAATGTGTATTTATACTGTATTACTGTCAACATGTTTTTTCAATAGCTTGCACTAAAATTATTTTATAAATTGCTATAATAAATTAGTTGTGTGTTTTTTCCAGGAAAAGTTTTGTAGAACATCTGTATTTATAACATACATATATAGCCGTTATACAGAGAACAACTATTAAATTGGAAAGTAAAATTGCGTGGTTTTAGGAGAGAGTCTACATTGAAAGTAGGAATAAAGAGCATTTGTACATTAACAATATAGACAGATTCTACTGTGTACTCATTGAGTTCATTTCTGCCTGTGCCACTTTATCCAGGCATGCTTAAAAGGACATAAAACTCCATTTTTTTTTCATGATTTAAAAAGAGAATGCAATTTTAAACAACTTTCTAATTTACTTTATCTAATTTACTTCATTCTCTTGATATCCTTTGCTGAAAAGCATATCTAGATAGGCTCAGTAGCTGCTGATTGGTGGCTGCATATAGATGACTCGTGTGATTGGCTCACCCATGTGCATTGCTATGTATTCAACAAAGGATATCTAAAGTAAATTGGAATGTTTAAAATTGTATTCTCTTCATGAATCATGAAAGAAAATGTGTGGGTTTAGTGTCCCTTTAACTGCTTATCCATCTCTGACATCTTTACCCTTTTTTCCAATGTACTATATTTTAATAAACATACCCTTACATGAACTAGAATAAAAATAGTAGAATGTTTATTGGCTAACTGCTTAACTGGTAAGTTGGCCTAATTTTGGCAGTAATTAAATGCAGTACTATTCTCCTTGGTAGAAAACCTGATGATTTGTTACAAATGTAATGGCAAGATCTTTTAAACTTCACGTCTTCATCTTTGATATATTAGTAACTGTAATTACATGAGTCTACACAAAACTTCTTTATAAGGATCTACACTTCATACTATTTTTATCCTCATACTTCAAAATGTTTTCGCTCCCCTCCTCCACTGGGTTGTCTCTATAAAGGCATTATAGCTGAAGCTGTGTTCTATAGATTATTCCAAAACCTAGGTTTGGTATATTATAAATATGGGTACTTTAATGTAGTAATAATTTATCTAGGTATTTCTCTCCTGTAAGCCATCATGCAGTTTTTAATAAATCGTCTGTCTTCCTTGCTTTAAAGTAAATGTTCATGTAACTCGTATGACTGAGCCACCCTGCCTTTTTTTATCCATGTTTGTTAATTTCATTGTTCCAGTGTAAGATTTTACTACTGATTTATCAAATACAGGTCATAAATGTAACAATTCCTTGTTCCTGTTTCAGGCATGAGCAAGTGAGCAGCCAGATCAGGCTCTGCCTTCAAGTGCTGAGATCCATTCAGAAGCTTGCCCGAGACTCAACCCACATGGCTCGTGAAACATGGGAGGTTCTGCTCCTTTTTCTACTGCAGATAAATGACACCCTATTGGCTGCTCCTACTGTGGCAGGTTTGTTCAGATTACACTCTACAGTTTTTTAATCCACTTTTTATTCCATTTGAGTGTTTCAGAATCTGTAAAATAAGTTTGAAAATCTCACAAAGTCCTTTGCTTTAGTGGACAGTAAGGCCAGTTTTTTTAAGGTATAGTTAATATAAAATAAAGCAGTGCAAGTTTTTTTTTTTATATAGGGGTAATGGTTGAACAGTGATTTGAATGCAAGTCTTCAAAACCTGCATGAGTTTTTAGTGGATAAAGAGCATATAAAAATTCTCATTGTATTTTTGTCAATATGTTTTAATGGGAGCAACAGAAAGAGTAACTAGACCTATATGTTGTAACTACAGGTTTATCAACTGCAACCAAATACATGTTTCTTTCTAATGACACGGTGAGTCCACGGATCATCTAATTACTATTGGGAATATCACTCCTGACCAGCAGGAGGAGCCAAAGAGCACCACAGCAAAGCTGTTAAATATCAACTCCCTTCCCTCCAACCCTAGTCATTCTCTTTGCCTACGTTAAGAGCAAGGAGGTGGTAAAGTTTGGGTGTTTGGAAGAAGATTCTTCAAGCAAGAGTTTGATATTTTTCAGCAGTACAAGTTTGTCCTGGGTGTAGCCGTAGCCCATGTCAGTCTCTTCAGTAGAGCAGTGGTGGCTTTCAAGCAATGGGAACTTGTGGGGTACAATCCTCACTGCGCCTCCCATGTATTTAATGCTGCCCTAACATTAAAGCCTGAGTAAGATTACTCAGTCTTTGTTTTTCTTTCCCAGGTCCATGTGAGGGAGGATACCTCTCAAACCTAGTGAGCTGCCCTGCTGCCAGGCAGATTTCATAGAGGGTAAGTGCTAAGTTTATTTTTATTTTAGGAGACATGCAGAAAAATATTGGCACTTTAACAGTCTATCTGTTGGGACTCATCCTATTGTGGGTTATAGGACATGACAGGCAGTTTGTGCAGGCACTGGGGACGTGAGGAAGGAACTATAGAATTTTTCTCTTGTAAGGTGTATCCAGTCCACGGATCATCCATTACTTGTGGGATATTCTCCTTCCCAACAGGAAGCTGCAAGAGGATCACCCACAGCAGAGCTGTCTATATAGCTCCTCCCCTAACTGCCACCTCCCAGTCATTCTCTTGCAGCTCTCGACAAGATAGGAAGTAGCTAGAGAGATGTGGTGAATTTATGTAGTTTATCTTCAATCAAAGGTTTATTATTTTCAAATGGTACCGGAGTTGTACTGTTTTAGCCTCAGCCAGAAAGTTGAAGAAGAGTCTGCCTGTGGTGTTTGATGATCTTAGAAGGCTGTAACTAAGATCCATTGCTGTTCTCACACATAACTGAAGAGATGAGGTAACTTCAGCTGGGGGAATGGCGTGCAGGGTCTCCTGCTATGAGGTATGTGCAGTTTAAATTTTTCTAGAGAAATGAATATGCTAGAAAATGCTGTTAATACCGGATTTATTTAAGGTAAGCCTGATTACAGTGATTTAATAATGACTAGTATCATGCTTGCTGTAAAAGGTAATATTCTTATTACTTTCTCACATTACTGAAAATAACATAACGTTTGCTGGAAGTGTTTAAATGTTTTTTTCTACATATTGGTGATAAAACTTTATTGGGGCCCAGTTTTTTCCACATGGCTGGCTAGATTTTGCCTAGGGATAGTCTTTTATGGCCCTCTCACTGTGAGTACAGGTTGGGAGGGGCCTAATTTCAGGCCTAAATCGTGCAGTAGTTTTTGCAGCTTGAGACTTCCAGCTTCCCTGTAGGAGTCCCCTGAACACTTAGGACCTCTACAAAGGGTTTCTGTGCCTTCAAAAGTCGTTGTATGGGCAGGTAGGGCCACAGCAGAGCTGTGGCAGTTTGTTGTGACTGTTAAAAAAACGTTTATCGTTTTTTTTTATCCGGTTTTGAAACTAAGGGGTTAATCATCCATTTGCAAGTGGGTGCAATGCTCTCTTAGTCTATTATACACACTGTAAACATTTCGTAAGATTTACTGCTTTTTATCACTGTTTTTCAATTTCTGACAAAATTTGTTAATCTTAAAGGCACAGTACCGTTTTTATTTTTTGCTTGTTTACGTTTATCAAAGTCTTTTCCAAGCTTGCTGGTCTCATTGCTAGTCTGTTTAAACATGTCTGACATAGAGGAAACTCCTTGTTCATTATGTTTAGAAGCTATTGTGGAACCCCCTCTTAGAATGTGTACCAAATGTACTGATTTTACTTTGTTATAAAGATCATATTCTGTCTTTAAAAGATTTATCACCAGAGAAAATTGACAAGGGGGAAATTATGCCGACTAACTCGCCCCACGTGTCAGAACCTTTGACTCCCGCTCAAGGGACTCCCGCTCAAGTGGCGCCAAGTACATCTAGCGCGCCCATGGCGTTTACTTTGCAAGACATGGCGGCAGTTATGGATCATACCCTTACAGCGGTATTGTCCAAACTACCAGGGTCACAAGGAAAGCGAGACAGCTCTGGCACTAGAAAAAATACAGAGCTCTCTGACTCTTTAGTAGCTATGTCTGATATCCCCTCACAATATGCAGAAGCTGAGGCAGGAGAGCTTCTTTCTGTGGGTGATTTTTCTGACTCAGGGAAGATGCTTCAACCTGATTCTGATATGTCTACATTTAAATTTAAGCTTGAACACCTCCGCGTGTTGCTCAGGTAGGTTTTAGCTACTCTGGATGACTGTGACACCATTATAGTGCCAGAGAAATTGTGTAGATTGGATAAATACTATGCAGTGCCTGTTTACACTGATGTTTTTCCAATACCTAAAAGGTTTTCAGAAATTATTACTAAGCAATGGGATAGACCAGGTGTACCGTTCTCTCCCCCTCCTATTTTTAAGAAAATGTTTCCAATAGATGCCGCTACACGGGACTTATGGCAAACGGTCCCTAAGGTGGAGGGAGCAGTTTCTACCCTAGCTAAGCGTACAACTATTCCCATTGAGGACAGTTGTGCTTTCCTAGATCCAATGGATAAAAGGTTAGAGGGTTACCTTAAGAAAATGTTTATTCAACAAGGTTTTATTCTCCAGCCTCTTGCATGCATTACCCCGGTCACTGCTGCTGCGGCCTTCTGGTTTGAGTCTCTGGAAGAGGCCTTACAGGTAGAAACTCCATTGGATGATATACTTGACAAGCTTAAAGCGCTTAAGCTAGCCAATTCATTTGTTTCTGACGCCGTTGTTCATTTAACCAAACTAACGGCTAAGAACTCAGGTTTTGCTATACAGGCGCGTAGGGCGCTATGGCTTAAATCCTGGTCAGCTGACGTTACTTCAAAGTCTAAGCTTCTCAACATTCCCTTCAAGGGGCAGACCCTATTTGGGCCTGGACTGAAGGAGATCATTTCTGATATTACTGGAGGAAAAGGTCATGCCCTTCCTCAGGATAGGTCTAATAAATTAAGGACCAAACAAACTAATTTTCGTGCCTTTCGAAACTTTAAGACGAGCGCGGCATCAACTCCCTCTAATGCAAAACAAGAGGGAAATTTTGCCCAGTCCAAGCCGGTCTGGAGACCTAACCAGGCCTAGAACAAAGGTAAGCAGGCCAAGAAGCCTGCTGCTGCCTCTAAGACAGCATGAAAGATCAGCCCCCGATCCGGTAACAGATCTAGTAGGGGGCAGACTTTCTCTCTTCGCCCAGGCTTGGGCAAGAGATGTCCAGGATCCCTGGGTGTTGGAAATTGTGTCCCAGGGATATCTTCTGGACTTCAAAGCTTTTTCCCCAAAAGGAAGATTTCACCTCTCACAATTATCTGCAGACCAGATAAAGAGAGAGGCATTCTTACATTGTGTTCAAGACCTCCTAGTTATGGGAGTGATCCACCCAGTTCCAAAGGAGGAACAGGGGCAAGGCTTCTATTCAAATCTCTTTGTGGTTCCCAAGAAAGAGGGAACCTTCAGACCAATCATAGATCTCAAGATCCTAAACAAATTTCTCAGGGTCCCATCTTTCAAGATGAAGACTATTCGAACCATCCTACCTATGATCCAGGAGGGTCAATACATGACTACCGTGGACTTAAAGGATGCTTATCTTCACATTCCGATACACAAAGATCATCATCGGTTTCTCAGGTTTGCCTTCCTAGACAGGCATTACCAGTTTGTGGCTCTTCCCTTTGGGTTAGCTACGGCACCAAGAATCTTTACGAAGGTTCTCGGGTCACTTCTGGCGGTCCTAAGGCCGCGGGGCATAGCAGTAGCCCCTTACTTAGACGACATTCTGATACAGGCGTCGAATTTCCAAATTGCCAAGTCCCATACGGACATTGTTCTGGCATTCCTGAGGTCTCATGGGTGGAAAGTGAACGAAAAGAAGAGTTCTCTATCCCCTCTCACAAGAGTTTCCTTCCTGGGAACTCTGATGGATTCTGTAGAAATGAAGATTTACCTGACAGAGGCCAGGTTGTCAAAACTTCTAAATTCCTGCCGTGTTCTTTATTCTACTTCTCGCCCTTCAGTGGCTCAGTGTATGGAAGTAATCGTCTTAATGGTAGCGGCAATGGACATAGTGCCGTTTGCCCGCCTACATCTCAGACCGCTGCAACTCTGCATGCTCAGTCAGTGGAATGGGGATTACACGGATTTGTCCCCTCTACTAAATCTGGATCAAGAGACCAGGGATTCTCTTCTCTGGTGGCTATCTCGGGTCCATCTGTCCAAAGGTATGACCTTCCGCAGGCCAGATTGGACAATAGTAACAACAGATGCCAGCCTTCTGGGCTGTGGTGCAGTCTGGAACTCCCTGAAGGCTCAGGGTTCGTGGACTCAGGAGGAAGCACGCCTTCTGATAAACATGCCGAACTAAGAGCGATATTCAATGCTCTTCAGGCTTGGCCTCAGCTAGCTGCGGTCAGGTTCATCAGATTTCAGTCGGACAACATCACGACTGTAGCTTACATCAACCATTAAGGGGGAACAAGGAGTTCCCTAGCAATGTTGGAGGTTTCAAAGATAATCGATGGGCAGAGATTCACTCTTGCCATCTATCAGCTATCCATATCCCAGGAGTAGAGAACTGGGAGGCGGATTTTCTAAGTCAACAGACTTTTCATCCGGGGGAGTGGGAGCTCCATCCGGAGGTATTTGCACAGTTGATTCAACTTTGGGGCAAACCAGAACTGGATCTCATGGCGTCTCGTCAGAACGCCAAGCTTCCATGTTACTGTTCCAGGTCCAGGGATCCCAAGGCAGCACTGATAGATGCTCTAGCAGTGCATTGGTCCTTCAACCTGGCTTATGTGTTTCCACTGTTTCCTCTGCTCCCTCGTCTGATTGCCAAGATCAAACAGGAGAGAGCTTCGGTGATTTTGATAGCACCTGCATGGCCTCGCAGGACTTGGTATGCAGATCTGGTGGACATGTCATCCTCTCCACCATGGACTCTGCCTCTGAGACAGGTCCTTCTACTTCAGGGTCCTTTCAACCATCCAAATCTAATTTTTCTGCGTCTGACTGCTTGGAGATTGAACGCTTGATTTTATCAAAGCGTGGTTTCTCAGAGTCGGTCATTGATACCTTAATACAGGTGCGAAAGCCTGTCACCAGGAAAATCTATCATAAGATATGGTGTAAATATCTTCATTGGTGTGAATCCAAGGGTTGCTCATGGAGTAAAGTCAGGATTCCTAGGATATTATCTTTTCTCCAAGAAGGATTGGAGAAGGGTTTATCAGCTAGTTCGTTAAAGGGACAGATTTCTGCTCTGTTTATTCTTTTGCACAAACGTCTGGCTGAGGTTCCAGATGTTCAGGCGTTTTGTCAGGCTCTGGTTAGAATCAAGCCTGTTTTTAAAGCTGTTGCTCCGCCATGGAGTTTAAATTTAGTTCTTAAAGTTCTTCAAGGGGTTCCGTTTGAACCTTTGCATTCCATAGATATTAAGCTCTTATCTTGGAATGTTCTGTTTTTAGTAGCTATCTCCTCGGCTCGAAGAGTTTCGGAGTTATCTGCTTTACAACGTGATAACCCTTATCTCATTTTCCATGCAGATAAGGTAGTGTTACGTACCAAACCTGGTTTTCTGCCTAAGGTGGTATCTAATAAAAATATCAATCAGGAGATTGTTGTTCCGTCAGTGTGTCCTAATCCTTCTTCAAAGAAGGAACGTCTTTTACACAATCTTGACGTGGTTTGCGCTTTAAAGTTTCATTTACAAGCTACTAAAGATTTTCGTCAAACATCTGCTTTGTTTGTTGTCTACTCTGGACAGAGGAGAGGCCAAAAGGCTTCGGCAACTTCTCTATCTTTTTGGCTAAGAAGTATAATCCGCTTAGCTTATGAGACTGCTGGCCAGCAGCCTCCTGAAAGAATTACAGCTCATTCTACTAGAACGGTAGCTTCCACATGGGCTTTTAAGAATGAGGCTTCTGTTGAACAGATTTGTAAGGCGGCGACTTGGTCTTCGCTTCATACTTTTTCTAAATTCTATAAATTTTATACTTTTGCTTCTTCGGAGGCTATTTTTGGGAGAAAGGTCTTACAGGCAGTGGTGCCTTCCGTTTAAGCGCCTGCCTTGTCCCTCCCTTCATCCGTGTCCTATAGCTTTGGTATTGGTATCCCACAAGTAATGGATGATCCGTGGACTGGATACACCTTACAAGAGAAAACAAAATTTATGCTTACCTGATAAATTTATTTCTCTTGTGGTGTATCCAGTCCACGGCCCGCCCTGTCATTTTAAGGCAGGTGTTTTTTATTTTTAAACTACAGTCACCACTGCACCCTATAGTTTCTCCTTTCTCTTGCTTGTCTTCGGTCGAATGACTGGTAGGTGGCAGTTAGGGGAGGAGCTATATAGACAGCTCTGCTGTGGGTGATCCTCTTGCAGCTTCCTGTTGGGAAGGAGAATATCCCACAAGTAATGGATGATCCGTGGACTGGATACACCACAAGAGAAATAAATTTATCAGGTAAGCATACATTTTTGTTTTTATTATTCAGCTTATGGTGATTTTATTTTCCCAGCGACTTTATTTTCAAAATTAATTTCTGGTTGTAACGCCCACGATGGGCGGGTCTGTTTTTAGAAGCGGCAAAGAATTTGCGCACTTCCTTTCATCCCTACTCAGCTCCGGTGTGTCGGAGGTGCTTCTCATAGCTGCAATTCCGCTTTCTGTGTGAAGGAACTGTTAGTACTTCTGTACTAACAGGAGTTGGGCAGTTATCTATTCCGGCGGTCAGCAGGACAGGTAGGCGCCTCAGCAGGGCTGGCTGAGGTGTAGAGGCTGTCTGGGTTGTTATAATACGATAAAGATTAATCAAGAGATTGTTCTTTCTTTGTGTCCTAACCCTTCTTCTTATAAGGAGCGTCTGCTGCACAACCTAGATGTGGTGCGTGCATTGAAATATTATTTACAGGCGACTAAGGATTTTCGTCAGTCTTCAGCTCTGTTTGTTGGTTTCTCTGGGAAGCGTAAGGGTCAGAAAGCTACGGCTACTTTTCCTTCTTTGTGGCTGAAGAGTATAATTCTCTTGGCCTATGAAACTGCTGGACAGCAGCCTCCTGAGAGAGTCATGGCTCATTCTACGACGGCTGTTTCCTCTTTCTGGGCATTCAAAAATGAAGCTTCTGTGGAACAGATTTGCAAGGCTCCAACTTGGTCCTCTCTACACACTTTTTCCAAGTTCTATAAATTTGATACTTTTGCCTCTGCTTAGGCTTCCTTTGGGAGAAAGGTTCTTCAAGCAGTGGTGCCTTCCATTTAGGTTCCCTGTTTTGTCCCTCCCTTATCATCTGTGTCCTCTAGCTTGGGTATTGATTCCCAACAGTAATTAGATGATACGTGGACTCACCGTGTCATTAGAAAGAAAACAAAATTTATGCTTACCTGATGAATTTCTTTCTTTCTTGACACTGTGAGTCCACGGCCTGCCCTGTTTAAGATTGTTTTTTTTTTTGTTGTATTATAAATTTCAGACACACCTGCATCTTGTTGCTTCCTTTCTCACCTTTTACTTCGGTCGAATGACTGGAGTTGGAGGGAAGGGAGGTGATATTTAACAACTTTGCTGTGGTGCTCTTTGCCGCCTCCTGCTGGCCAGGAGTGATATTTCCAATAGTAATTAGATGATCCGTGGACTCAGTGTCGAGAAAGAAAGAAATTTATCAGGTAAGCATAAATTTAGTTTTATCAGAGAGTGATAGGACAATTGACAAACGTATGTGCAACCATGAAGTTGTGTGACAAAGGACCAAGTACAGCCATAAACTCTGAAACATCTACTACAATATGTAACAAGAAATGTGCAAAAAGTGCATTACTGTAAGTAAGAGTTGAGTATAAAGGTTAGAAAACATTTTCTCTCTCTACAAATAGGGTCTAATTTTTTTTTTTTTTTTTACTTAAACCAGCAGGAAGGCCAGTTGAAACAAATCTGTATTCCCTCAAATTACATATTTTGATATAAAGCAATAATTAGGTGGCCATGCAACAAAGTTGCAGGACAACCTATCGTTATTGTCAGGATTATTATTATTATTTTTTTTTTATTATTCCGCCACTACGCTTAACGATATTTTTAAATTAATAATAAAACAAAAACAGTTTTACAAAAATACTTTATTTTTGCCATGTTTATTGACATCTATGGTAAGGCTGTATATATTATGATCGGGCAGCCATCTTGGTTTACGCGAAAATATTGAAAGTCTATTTTTTCTGCAACCGCTTATGTAAGAACTGTGAAATTTGCTGTATAGTCTTATATGGTGACCTAGATTCACAATTGCTGCTTAGGAGAGAATCAGTCGCATGATGCGGCAGCAATATCGGTTTTATGTTTACCGTAATTATTTGTAATTCAATACTGCCTCTTGAGTTAATTGCTCACAAAACACAAATTACTTATGCTAAACTCTTGAAATCAGGTATGCTGGTACAGCCTTTTGCAATGCTACATCTCATGCAACATTGAACTCATAGGTCAAATGGATAGGCAGCCATTTTGTTTTTTGCAACAAATTTCGAGAAACGCTTAAAAATCTTCAGCTCTGGAACTGCTTATGTTACAACATTGAAACTTGCTGTGCTCAGTGCTGCTATGACCTAGATTTGCTATTGCTCAACAGAAATGCCTTGGTCACATGATGTAGCAGCCATCTTGCTTATTGCGAAAATCTTTAAACATCTTCTTCTCTTAAACCGCTTAGTGCAATAAATCACAATTTTGCATATATACTCCTTGCAAGGTCCTCTACCAAGTTTGTTCAAACTGCAATTTTTCCTTAATAAACATGGCTGCTGTGAGACAACCTTTTTATCAACATATAATTGTGTAAATTTGCACTTTATGCATTAGTTTTACAATATTAGTGTAATAGACACATGATTACACATAGTCATAACCCTCAAAGACCATATTGCAGTCAAAATTCGAACTATGCAGTGGCCTTCGTAAAATAAAACATTTGCCAATTTTCATGAAACTAATGCAAATTGTAGAGGTCTATAGTGAGCATTAGTATGTGCAATTTGAAAGCCATACAACGCATAGCTTGACGGCCATTTTGTTTCGTATGCGCTGTTTTTAAAAACTACAAAAATCTTCTTCTCCGAAACCGCTTATGACACAGACAAATTTTGTTTACAGAGTTAGCTTATGACTAACATTCAGATTTGTTCAAGAGAAGTTGATAGGTCATGTGGTTTGGCAGCCATTTTGAATTGTTCAAAAACGCTTAACGATATTTTTAAATTAATAATAAAACACAAACCGTTTTACAAAAATGCTTTATTTTTGCCATGTTTATTGACATCTATGGTGAGAATTATTGTGCATAATACAGAGGCTGTATATCATATGATCTGGCAGGCGTTTTGTTTTATGCGAACATTTCAAAAATCTCTTTTCTCTGCAACTGCTTATTTTAGAACTGTGAAACTAGCTGTATTACCTTATATTGTGACATAGTCGTATTTGTTCACGTTAAAGGAATTGATCACAAGCTGTGGAGCCATATTGGTTTACGCGAAAATTTTGAAAATGTGATTTCTTTGCAACAGCTTATATTAAAGCTGTGAAATTTGCTTTATAGCTATATATTGTGTCTTAGCAGCTTGTATGCCATTGCAAAGGCGATGCGCATGGCCACCTCTGTTGCTGCTTGCAGCTATATTTATACTTATTATTTAGTATAAATCTTATGATATTTGTTATATATAACTCCATAAAATCTTATGCATGTTAAAGGGACATGAAACCCCATATTTTTCTTTCATGATTCAGAGCAATTTTAAATGTTTCCAATTTAATTCTATTATCAGGCTCAGGAGCTGGGAGCTAGCTGCTGATAGGTGACTGCACATATATATGTCTTTGTCATTGGCTTACCAATATGTTCAGCTAACTCCCGGTAGTGCATTGCTGCTCCTTCAGTAAATGATATTGAGAGATTGAAGTACAATTTGAAACAGAAGTTAACTGGAAAGTTGTTTACAATTGTATGCTCTATCTCAGTGATGGCCAACTTTTTAACACACGGGCCAGAGATCAATATTTTAGAAGCCTCAAGTGGTGCATATAAACTTATGGCTACACACAAATAATATATTTCCTAAAAATGTTAAGTGTCCCAGGCCCTGATTTAGGTAAGTTTGCAGGGTACCCTCTGTCTGCTGTTTTCCCCTCTAGAGGGCTTTTTCTTCTTAAATGGGAAGAGTCCACAGCTGCATTCATTACTTTTGGGAATTCAGAACCTGGCCACCAGGAGGAGGCAGACACACCCCAGCCAAAGGCTTAAATACCTCCCCCACTTCACTCATCCCCCAGTCAATCTTTGACTTTCGTCACAGGAGGTTGGCAGAGAAGTGTCGGAAGATTTTTTTATATAGTCTCTTATGGAGGGTAGTACTCTTCAAAATGGGACTGGAGTTTTTAAGTAGGCCGGTCAGCCTATCAGTGAGAGCATGGATGAAAGTTAGAGTCCGGAGATCCAGGGAGAGTCTTTCTGCGAAACCATCCTGATTCATGTTAACATCTCCTTAGCAATCAGCGTTGACGAGTTTCGCTGCCTGCTTTCTTCTCTCAAGTCCATGTCAGAAGCGAGGCTGCTATCTGTCACACTTGAAGAGCCCTGTTCCTGTTCCATGGCGTTGATTCCGGTAGGATCGTTTCATTTTACTTTGATGATGTGAATAAGTAAGATAAACAAAGTCGTCAGGCTCTCAGTGGGACTCCTTTATCTTTATATAGAATCAAGGGTTAATATCTCCTGAGGGGGGTTATTGAACAGGGGGGGACTTTAATCATGTTTGTTATGTGATTCTGTCTGCTAATGTGTAGTGTTACTTGGGCTTGTGGCTAGATCGGAACATAACGGCCTTTTCTTGTCGGGCTGCGTAGCCCTTGTAGTCCTTGGCACGCTTTTCTATGGCCTGCACGGTGCACCTTGTGACGAGGTGTGGTCACGCTTTTGTGCTCCATTTCCATATTCCTGACTGTGTGGCGATGAAGAAAAGTTATGGAGGATTCTGATTTTTTGGGAGACGGATGTCTCTTCACAAAAAGTAGAATCTGAATCAGAGTATGAAATGGCCCGGGTAATCCATGTCCATCAGTTATGTTCCGAATGCCGCTCTAGAGTGCTCTCTTCTCCCGTTACAGGGAACTTAGAGTCCGCCAAGCCGCCCGCCCCTGGGGATCCCATATCCCGTGCGGCGCGTCTCCTAGAACCTTCTTTGGCTACGCAAGTAGGTGTTTCTAATGCCGTTACCCCTTCTCTGGAAGGCGGCTTGTTTCCTCCAGAGGTTACGGCACAGTTCCGCATGGCCATATCTATAACCCTGGCGCATTTACATCTTCCAGAGGAGGTGTTGCTGAGATACTGTCCGTGTTATGCTAACTGAGGCTTGTCAGGTGTGGGATTGTCTGGGTCAGATCAGCCATCTGGGTAAGCGGTTTCCGCTAAAGCTTCAGGGGCCCAACCCTCTGGGTCGGGGTCGTCAGTTGCCCCGACGGAGGTAAGTCTTGCTTTTCGTTATAGACTGGCGAGCCTTCGTGTCCTGATGCGGCATGTTTTGGCGGTTCTGGAGGATCCCAGTACTAATAGGTTAAGAAATCCTCGGTCTTCTGTTCCAGACGGCAAGCTGGGTTGGACGTGTGGGGATGAAGTTAATCTCCTGGTCGTCTTCAATTTTTCTTTCTTTTTTGGGTATCTTATTTCAGTTTTGAGCTTTGGAAGAATGGGGTCTCTGATTGTCTGGTCCTGTTGTACCCATTCTTCTTGGGCGTTCACCTGCGGGTGCTGCCCTCTTTTTATTTGACCCGTTTAGGATGTATTTTTTTTATTTTTAAAAGCTCATGGCTGTTATGATTTCTCCGTTGGGATATATTTCTTCTCTGGTATTTGATACTAGTGATTTTGTGGTCGCTTGGGCACTTTTGCGGTAGTCGCATGTTAAGGTGTTAGTACATTGTTATGTTTTTAGATCCTTTTGTCGAGTCCTCTTGGGGGCTCGAATTTTCTGTGGCCTGGTTCAGTTTGGAGTGTCCTATGTAGCAGGCTGGTCCTGATAGGGTGCTATTCCTGTTTCTTACTGGGGGGTGAGTTGCTTACTCGGATGAGGAGTTTATTATCTTGGTGTCTCTTCAGATCGAATAGTGAAGTGAACCTTCCATGACTAATTTTTTGAGGCTCTACACATGCATGGCTAAAACATGGTAGAGGAAGCCTTTCGTTCCCAAATGTCAGACTGATTCTCGTTCTGCCTTTGGGTGGGGCATCAGGGGATTGTACTCAATCCTCACTGTCCTGTTCCTCGTGGGCGGGGATCCAGAGCGGATCCTAATAGGGATCGACCTGGACGATTTTCTTTGTCTTCCTTTTGAGGTTCTTCTCTTGGAATCTGTTTTCCTTGATGACGGAATCTCTTCCTTCGGGTTGAGGTTGATGGGCCTTTTTGTCCCCTTCCTTGGGGTTGGCTTTGGTTCATCTGTTTCTGGAAGTTAAAGCCTTTTGGTTATTCTACTTATGGGATCTCGTCTGCTCCCATATTTTTGGGAGATTTACAGATTAGGTTGTCTCCCCTTTTTTCCTGTGTCACCCCTGCTTAGGCGTTTTTGGGCTATCCTCGAGCTGTATGGGTGTCAGGGAAGTGGATCCTGTGGATCTTGGAGACTTTTGTTAGCTTCTCTATCCAGTTTCTAAGGGAGATGTGGCGTAGTGGTAAACTCAACCGCACCTGAAGCAGGAGGTTGTGGGTTTGAACCCAGGTAAAGTTCCTGTTTTCTCGTCTGTCTTGTGATTCTGGTGACAGCTAGCATTCCTAAACAGAGTTTTCTGTTTTCTCGTACGTTACTTAGTCTTTGGAAGTTGTCCTTAAGACCTTCCAGAGTGGCGGTGAGGCTTCCCCATTGCCTATCACCCTTTATGTTGGAAGTTGTATCCCGCTGTGGGTGTCCTTAGCTTTCTGTGTATGGAACATTTTGTGAGTTCAGTGTCCAGGGTGTATTGGATATGACTTTGATTGCATCATCTGTGGTTCCTCAGGGGTTAATAAATATTTAAGCCAGCTCCGAGTTTTTAGGTGCCCGGGTTTGTTTGTCCTTTCTTTGACTGGAATTTTGGGGGTCTGTATCCAGATCCCTTAGGACTGGTTTGGGATGGCCCAGTTTCCCGGTTCCGGGACGTCTTCTGTTCCTACGGGTGTATATTTTCTCTTGCAGAGAGATTTAGACTTCTTCCTGGGCTGGTCTTAGTGGTCGGATGTTTTTTTCTCTAGGTATTTGACCTTTTGAGCTTGTCTACAACTTTACGCTCAAGCCCTGCTGTAGTAGCCTGATGATAAGCATAGCTGTTTAGCGAGCGGAAGGTTTGCTGTTTGAAGCCAACTGCAGATAATTGCTCCTTGATTGTGTGCTAGCAAGCTGTTAAGTTCTGGCTTCGCTTTTTCTCCCTCTGGGGGTAAATTTGACATTCCATGGTATCCGCCTTTGCTGGAGGTATTTTTTATTCTTCTGTTTAGAGGGGTTGTTCCCCCTGCCTTGCGTGCGGGATGCCAGTGTGAAGGGATGGATTTCTTGTGCCATGCCTTATTGTAGTTCCAGTAGAGGGTCTCCTTTTGGGAGTACTTTTCGTCTTCAGGAAGGGAGCTGTGCCTGGGTTATGGAACCCAAGCTCTTTGGGGGGGCTGGATCCCTCCCCTTTTCCTTCCTGTAGGTCCTGCTTATTCGGGGGCATTTTTAATTCCTGAAGTCCTTTGGACTTTATCAGTCGCTTTGGTGCTGGGTCCTTTGCAGTTAAATCTAGAGCAGTGTTTCTCAACTCCAGTCCTCAGGACCCTTAACACACCAGGTATTCATTATATGTTAACTAGAGCACAGACTAAATAATCAGCTGATCAGTAACCATGGTTACTAACCTGCTCTCACCCTTCAGAAGATTTTCACCTGTGCTCTAGTTAAAGGGACATTCCAGTCAAAATTTAAATGCACATAAATTAATTACATCTTTGAATAGAAACATATTTGCAATATACATGTATTGGCGAAAATGCTTCTAGCAAAAGTTATCACTGTTTTAGTGTTAACCTATTTCTCTGCATGTGCATGTGAATCATAGCTAGATATTCTCAGGGCACAAGCATTTTAAATAATGCAGCTTCTCAGATCATCAGTGGGGCTTGTATCATGTCAGCAATTAACAAATTGAGTCATTACCAGATGGTACAAGCACCTTAGGCTTTCTGAGCAAGTGCTGTGTTTAAAATGCTGGTGCACGGTGCATACTTAAATACACTTTTGAAACGGCTATAGATTTTATTAGAAGCATTTTTGCTAATGCATGTGTATTACAAAATTGCTTCTGTTCAGTACCGAAATGCACCCATGGGGTTTCCAATTTTGGCTTTAATATCCCTTTAAGATATATGAAACTCTGGCCTGTAAGGGTCCTGAGGACTGGAGTTGAGAAACGCTGATCTAGAGGATATAATGGAAGCTAAAATGTATCATTAAACTATTAGTGACTTGAATTTAAGACACCCCCCCTCCACAAAGTTAACAAATACACCCCCCTCCTTTCTCCAAAAATATTTGTACAGTAATATTTGGGATACCCTTGGTGTTGCACCCATATTTGTATTTATGTATTTATTTTAAACCAAATTAATTTAATACACTTCTATTTCAGTTTATGTAAGGCAGTGCTATTAAATTAATATATAACATCTAATAATGAATTAAGCATCTGCCAACATTTGTCTTATCAGGGGGGATTGCAGAGAGTCTAGCTGACAAACTTATTGGGGTCCTGTTTGAAGTCTGGTTCTTGGCATGTACTCGCTGCTTTCCAACGCCCCCTTATTGGAAGACTGCCAAAGAAATGGTTGCCAATTGGAGACACCACCCTGCTGTAGTAGAGCAATGGAGCAAAGCTATCTGCGCGCTAACCTCAAGGTAGTGAATTAATTCTTTAATTGTTTGAGTATTTTTACAGTTATTATTTGTTTGCTTTAACTTTTTAGTTGTTTTTTTTATTAAAATACACATTCACATATATGCCAGCAACATGTATAGATCCCATTTACATTGGATAGATTTATAACTTTTTAAATGTACTCTTATTTATGTAGAATATAAATCCTCTAAAACGAATTTAAAATTTCTTATAAACCAGTTCTTGCTCTGCAGCACTGTTGAATTCTTAACATTAAAGAGGGACACGAAACCCAAAATCTTATCTTTGCTCAGTTCCCTTGCTATCCTTTAGTAAAAAACAAACCTAGGTATGCTCAGAAGCTGGGAGCTAGCTGCTGATTGGTGGTTGCACATATATGCCTCTTTCCATTGGCTTACCAATGTTTTCAACTAGATGCTAGAAGTGCATTTATGCTCCTTTAATACAGAAAGTCAAGAGAATGAAGCAAAATTGGTAATGGAAGTAAATTGCAAAGTTGTTTAAAAATGTATGCTCCATTATCCGGGATCATCACACTTATCCTTATTTTTCTTCTCACCTAAGTATCACTGGAATTATTTCCTTTTTTTTTTTTTTTTCTCCTCTTCCACTTCACTTATAAGCGTTTCTTTTAAACGCCCTCCTCCTCACTATCACAAATAGACACGTGGCACATGGATACATTTCTTTCCATTCCATCCAAGACACCCTCCCCAAATATGGCAGCTAGGCACAGGGACAGGAAATCTAAGAGTACTCAAGAATCTGTCACCGAGTCACAATCAGTCTCAGCCCACACAGTAGTTCTGCCTGAACCCACTAACCTACAGAGCTTGGTTACTAGCATCTCAGAAGCTCTTGCACCCAAATTCGATGTCCTCAGGGCTGAAATTAAACAAGATATTTCCTCACTAACCCAAGAGATTAGACAATTGTCCAATAGACTGCAGGAAGTGGAACAGCGGGTGTCAGATCTTAACAACACGGTACAGTTCCAAATTGGAAACTTCGAGTAATAATATTCAAAAAATCTATTATAGGTTGGAGGATTTGGAAAATCGCTCTAGAAGAAACAACATTCGAATAATAGGCCTCCCAGAAGATAAACAATATGATAACTTATGTTTTTTCATATCAGATATACTCACAAAGGCACTCAAAATCCCTCCAACCTATCACCCGATCCTAGTGGAAAGAGCCCATAGACTAGGCACCCCCCGCCCAGATAACAAAAATGGCAATCGCCCTAGACCGGTTATTGCAAGACTACTTAACTTTCAGGATAAGAATATGATATTGCAATATTTTCGTAAAAATCAGCCAATCCTTATAGATAATGCCAGGATTTTAATCTTTCAAGACTTGTCGGCTTATACAGCCTCTAAGAGAAGAGAGTTGGCCCCGACATGCACCAAGTTCATACAGAATGGGCATCGTGCTACCATAATTTACCCCTCCAAACTTAGAGTTGTAGTAAATGATACAACACATTTATTTGAGGATGTCCAACTGGCTGAAAATGTTTTTTAAGACATTGAACCCACAACCTCACTAAGAGATGATTCCGTTATACAATGAGAAGATAGGTCTTATGACCGGGGAATCCCCCTGGGTTGGGGATGGTTTGTCTGGTTTGTGTACCTCTCCCCCTCTCTTTTCCTTCTTTTTTTTTTTTTTTTTTTTTTTGTTCTGTTTTGTTTTATTCTGCTTTTTTTCTTCTTTCATTGCTCTTTCTCCCCCCCCCCCCCCCGCGTAAATGGCACAAAAGATAAATAAACTAAAAATAATATCATGGAATGTGGGAGGCATTTCGACTCCTATTAAACGGAAGGCGATACTCGGTTTCCTACAAGAAACCCATCTAGATTTAGAGGAATCCTTAAAATTAAAGGCGCAATGGGTTAAAGAAGTTTTTCAGCACCAAGCGTTGGGAAAAAGAGGGGCGTGGCTATACTAATTGGGAAAAGATCCAAAGTGGAAATTCTGCACTCTGAGGCCGACTCCGGGGGGAGATATGTCCTGGTAAAGCTGAAGGTCGCCCAAACAACTTATACACTCTGCAATATATACGGACCAAATATTTCCGACTCAGAATTCTGGGACTCAGTTCAGTCAAAACTCTTACTAGCTAGTGAAGGACACCGGATCCTAGGTGGAGACTTCAACATGGCACCACAATGTCCTTTAGATAGACTCAAAAGTAACGTTAAACAGCTAAAGCAGAAAGCGTGACATATGGAAAATCCAGAACCCTGATACCCAGGATTACACCTGCCTCTCAGAAGCTCACAAAACCCTCTGTAGGATTGACCTATTTCTAATTGACGAATGCCTAGCCATAACAAAAGTAAAAGCAGGAATAATGCCAATTCTCCTATCCGATCACGGGCCTATCTCTCTGGAACTCCATCTTGGCCAGTCCAAGCCCAAAATGTCACAATTCTTTTTCCCCTATTACTTAACTACAGATTTAAAATTTAAAAAACGGGTCAGGAACAAGTTTATCGAATATGTTAATTTTAACGAGGAGTACATAGAGCGTCCAGATATATTCTGGGAGACTGCAAAAGCAGTGCTCCGAGGAGAAATTATTGCTTACACTGCTATCTTAACCAAAAAGGTGAAGTCAAGAGAAAGGGAAATGAACAACCAATTGATTAACTCATACAATCACTTTCTACTTGAAAAAAAACCCTTAAACTGGGCAAAATACATTCGCGCTAAGTGTCTGAGACACCTTTTTTAATGACTCAAACGCACAAAGAACTCAGGTTCCAAGCCAAATTATTCAGATTTGGCAATAAATCGGGAAAATGCTAGCTAAATTGGTGAAAAATTAAAGAAAAAAATCAAATATAGAAAAACTTCTACATAATGGGAAACAGATATCGAAGCCGGAAGAAATCTCCGGTTTACTTACAGAATACTTCCAAGATCAATATACATGCAGAGGTTATGATGCTGTGAAAGCTTCTGAGTTCTGGAGTAAAATCTCATACCCGACAGTCCCGGCCGAAGAGACTGCCACTCTTAACTCCCCTATTTCAAAAGAAGAGATAGAGAAAGTAATTTCCAAACTTTCCCCCAATAAAGCAGCAGGTCCGGATGGACTTCCGAATGAGTTCTATAAGATTCTATCAGTGGAAATAACACCCTACTTGGGCAATCTCTTCAACGAGATTTATGTCAATGGTAATCCGGTCCTACCCTCATTTTCCTCTTCATTTACAACATTGATTTTAAAAGGATGGAAGGATCCTATGCAAAAAGAGTCATATAGACCAATTGCTTTGCTAAATTCTGATTATAAAATCATGTCTACTATTTTAGCAAATAGGCTACAGACCATCCTAGCGAAATTGATTCATGTGGACCAAGCTGGCTTTCTTAATAAACGGAACTCTGCGGCTAAAATCAGAGAACTTCTTGTCACATTGGATTATATTCAGAACCTTCCTTCTTCCGTTGCGGAGAGAGTGGGCTTCCCGGACCTAGCTATCTTGTCAATTGATGCAGAAAAGGCGTTCGACTCGGTAATCTTTAATCATATAACAACATCTCTAACAAAATTTGGGATCAAAGGTAACTTTAATCAATCCTATACGAGATTGATAATAAACAACACTATTTCCACTTCGATTGCAGTAGACAGAGGGACACGTCAGGGATGCCCTCTCTCTCTGCTTCTTTTTGATATAGATATTGAGCCCTTGGCAATCATGATAAGGGAATCTCTTGAGGGTATAAAAATTCGAAACTATGAGATAAAAATCGGATTATATGCAGATGACCAACACAAAGCTAAATATACCAAAACTTCTTCAAATAACTGATCATTTTGGTTCCTTTTCAGGATGCAGAGTGAATAAATTAAAATCTGAGATACTCTGGCTTAGGAGAAATAACAGCTCTATCTTAAACATTCCATTCAGAGTGGTCACTGAATCTTTTAAGTATCTCGGGATCTACATACCAATTAATTTAAGAGATTTATATAGACTGAATATATCTCCTATGTTAACCAGCATTAAGGAGAAATAAAAAGACTGGCAGAACTTACCACTGTCTATTTCTGGCCGATCAGAATTATTTAAAATGGTTCTCCTCAAGCTTCTCTATATTCTGCAGAACGTCCCGTTAATCTTGTTAGAAAAAGATACTCGCTCTATTAACACTTCACTTAGACAATTCATATGGCAAGGGAAAAGATCCAAGATATCTCTCACTAAACTTACTGCACCAAGGGGATATGGAGGCTTAGCAGTGCCAAATATTAGACTTTACAATATTCGCTTTCTAGCACGCATAGTAACTGACTGGATTTTTACCAAGAACTATATTCTTAACAATGAGTTGGAACTTAACATCTGTGAACCATACCTTCCATTAGCCATGATTCACTCTCTCTACCAAAGGAACTCCCAGCAAATATCAAGGGACTTAAAACTATGTTTAACCCCATCAAGGCATGGTGGAAACTAACTAAGTCTCTGTCAATAACCAGTACTGTCTCGAAATATCTCCCCCTGATAGGGAATCCACAATTTCAAGCAGGTATATACTCAGTGGTTTTCAACCGTTGGCACAATAACGGCCTCTTTAGGCTAATTTACCTGATAGAGATAGAGAATGCATTAAGACCTTTGAAGAACTGAAGAATGAGTTCAATCTTCTCAACAAAGATTTCTTTGCATACCTGCAAATAAGACACTTTACTGTCGAATTAACCAAAGAGGCAGGTTTTTGCTGGGAGCTAGGTAAACTGGAAAACTGGTTAACCCTAACAAAAAACGACTATATGTCTATTGCCCCGTGCTACCACATACTTAGCGCTAGTAAAGGTGCCCCTACTCTGGATAAGATGGCAGCGGTATGGTCTTCCCTAATACCTCAGAGTAATATTGAGTTAAAAACTCTTCAGCTATCAATAAATAAAGTAGCATCGACTACGTTATCGGCTACATGGCGAGAGGCACACCTTAGGCTTCTCCATAGGGCTTATTTCACCCGGAGAAAGGTCTCAGAGTCCACAACCAACAATTTAATAAATGCCCTAAATGTTCCTACCCTGCGGCAGATTTGGCACACATGTTTTGGCATTGCCCAAAAATAAGAAGCTTTTGGAGTAAACTAGAATACTGTTTTAAAACTACTTTGAAAACCGAGACACTTTCTTTATCACTGTATCAAATCATATTATTCTTAAATACAGAAAATAGCTATCGGAGTAACGAAAAATTAGTAAATCTCTTCATTCTAGCCACTAGATACCTGATCTGCAAGAAATGGAAAATGAGAACATTGCCGACTATTTCTGAAGTCAAGAATTATCTGAAAAAATAATGTGTAATAGAATAAAAAGATACAAACATTGACAAGGAATCGGATGTAAGGAATTTCTTTAATAAATGGGCAGCTTTCATAAAAACATTCCATGATAGGGAAATTGACTACCTGATTTTTTTTGTAAAAATTTTTTTTCTCCTTCCATCCCCGTGTCTCTGTAATGTTGTGTATTGTTGTGGTTTGTCCTGTTCGGTGCGTGTTGATGTCTGATCGATAGTCTGGGCTCCAGTTGCTGATTTGATCAATGTTGAGACCAAGAAAGGGAGCAAACTGGGACATTAGAACGATTAGGAAAAACCTATTGGTAGATACACAAAGGTACCCTGAAGACTGATCTAAGATCTTACTGGATACTGTACCACATTGTATATCAAGCTCATATAGATTTCAGTCTGACTTTGTTATATAGGCTAGCATAGATCATTAACCTATGTAATCTTATGATGTCAATGACAACATTTATTAATTTGGTTTTTCCTTTCCTTAACCTGTTTTGTTGTTTTGTGTTTTTTTGTGTTTATGACCTGATGGTCATGACGGCTGAGAAAATATGATAAAACCCCAGCAGAGTATACAACTTATTTTTGTGAAATGTTGTTAATACTGATAATTATTCATTGCCTTTGATTTTATGTTATCTTTTTTATTTGTCTTTTTATTGAAGGTATCGGGCCCTGCGTGGCGCAAGATATATTTTTTTTTCTTTATTGTATATTATGCTGGTTGTAAATAAAAGTTTTAAAAAAAAATGTATGCTCCATCTGAATCATAAAAGAACATTTCTTTCATGTAATTAGCAAGAGTCCATGAGCTAGTGACGTATGGGATATACATTCCTACCAGGAGGGGCAAAGTTTCCCAAACCTCAAAATGCCTATAAATACACCCCTCACCACACCCACAAATCAGTTTTACAAACTTTGCCTCCTGTGGAGGTGGTGAAGTAAGTTTGTGCTAGATTCTACGTTTATATGCGCTCCGCAGCAGGTTGGAGCCCGGTTTTCCTCTCAGCGTGCAGTGAATGTCAGAGGGATGTGAAGGGAGTATTGCCTATTTGAATTCAATGATCTCCTTCTACGGGGTCTATTTCATAGGTTCTCTGTTATCGGTCGTAGAGATTCATCTCTTACCTCCCTTTTCAGATCGACGATATACTCTTATATATACCATTACCTCTACTGATTCTCGTTTCAGTACTGGTTTGGCTTTCTACTACAGGTAGATGAGTGTCCTGTGGTAAGTAAGTCTTATTTTCTGTGACACTCTAAGCTATGGTTGGGCACTTTTATATAAAGTTCTAAATATATGTGTTTAAACATTTATTTGCCTTGATTCAGGATGTTCAACGTTCCTTATTTTCAGACAGTCAGTTTCATATTTGGGATAATGCATATGAATAATTCAATTTTTTCTTACCTTAAAATTTGACTTTTTTTTCCTGTGGGCTGTTAGGCTCGCGGGGGCTGAAAATGCTTCATTTTATTGCGTCATTCTTGGCGCGGACTTTCTTGGCGCAAAAATTTTCTTGTCATTTCCGGCGTCATACGTGTCGCCGGAAGTTGCGTCATTTTTTTGACATTTTTGCGCCAAAAAATGTCAGCGTTACCGGATGTGGCGCCATTTTTTGCGCCAAAAGCATTTAGGCGCCAAATAATGTGGGCGGCTTTTTTGGCGCTAAAAAATTTGAGCGTCATTGTTGTCTCCACAATATTTAAGTCTCATTATTTATTGCTTCTGGTTGCTAGAAGCTTGTTCATTGGCATTTTTTTCCCATTCCTGAAACTGTCATTTAAGGAATTTGATCAATTTTGCTTTATATGTTGTTTTTTCTATTACATATTGCAAGATGTCTCAGATGGACTCTGAATCAGAAGCCACTTTTGGAAAAACGCTTAACTGAGTTTCAGTTCTACCAAAGCTAAGTTCATTTATTTTAAATGTTATAAATGTTTATCTTTAGCTATGGTTTGTAATAAGATATTATGTTATACTTTTACATGCGGAATCCATTAGTATTTATGCTTTATATATTTTCTTTTCTTACAAGAAATATTTAGAAGACTTATAAGAAATATTTTTCTGATTCTATGTTAAAGGCTTTGTCTGACTTCGTGCCTTCTAATAAAATTTTTAGGTCTTTTTCACTTCTTTTTTAATTATTGAAGTTTCAAATGACCAACAACATACTGATTTATCCTTCTCTGATGATGTTTTTTTCAGAAATTTTCTTCATCAGATATTGACACTAACAAATCTACTTTTTTATTATTTTTCAATTATTAAAATACATTTGTTCTTTGTTGAAAAGGTGTTGATTATTTTGGATATTAAGGTAACTAGTTCTTTAAGACTAGCTGAAATTATTTCTGCCTATTTATTTCTTTAGAGGTTTTCTTTCCAATTCCCTATACTAGGGAATGGAATAGGCTGAGAATTTTCTTTTATTCCTTCTTCAAAGGTTTTAAACTATATTCTTTGCAGTTAAACTCAATTTGGAGGGTTCTCCAATTTATTGGGGCTATCTCTAATTCTACTAATTATGCTATTGTTTCTATAGAAAAATAGTATTTATTTTTCTTTAGATAGTTGTATCTTATTTATGGAAAATTATTTAGTTTCAGGTACTTTTCTTGGTCCTGTGATTTATTTGGATATTGCAATTGCTTCATTTTCTCTGTTTACTTTAAGATAAAGTATCAGATTATGATTTATTTTAGCATTGTTAAAGGGACAACATTTACTAGACTAGGTGCTGTTGCATAATCAATAAATGCAGAACAACAAGACAAATGCAAGTCCACTGTATTGGCTGGTCCTTTAAACCGGACTATCATGCTAATAATTTCATTTGTGTCTTCATTTTATTGAATATTTTCGCAAATGAGGGTTAATCTGTCTTTAGCTTTTTTAGCTAGAAGAATTTTGTGATTTAAAAAAAAAAAAAAAAATCCATATTTCCTTTGTTCTAAGATAATCAATTATTTGTTTTATAATTGGATTCAATTCTTAACTGTTACTCTGGGCTTCAAGGTTGAGTTCTAAGACTAAAACTTTAAGCTTATACTAGTTTGGTTGTTCTTATTAAGGAACGAATTCCTGAGTTCTTTCCCAAGTAACATGTCTATAATTGGAGTTCGAAATCAGCTCCCTAATTTTGCGATGTACGTGGTTAAGGCTTCTTTGAAATTTATTTTGTCCAAAATTTCTTTGATTTTATTCCAGCAAGGCTAACACTTTCTTTAACTGTGTTTCTGTCCTATATATTTTGGGTACTGTTGAAGCATGGCTGGGCACCCATGGGGTTCAAGCGCTGCTCAGACCTGGAATCTTCTGGGGTATTTCTTCCAGTTTCTTTTGAGGAACCGGGTTTTGGAGTTTTATTCAAACTATTTTGCCTTTTTATGGTCTTTGATAGCATTATTTGTTTTCATTAGATACAATAAATGCATATTTTCATTTTTCTGTTTTCATTCAGATTATTTTCGGAGGATGCGGAATCTCATATGATTCACTTACTCTTAAGGACATAGTTAGAGGATCTTCTTTTCTAAAGCTCTTGATCCCTCACACAAGGGTCACCTTTTTTTAGGTTTCCAGATAGTTTGTGACACTGTCCTTGTCTCTATCAGACAAGGGATAATGTTATTGGGTTCTGTCTATCGGTACCTTTAGTCTCTATTATTTCCTTCAGTTGCTATATATGCATAGAAGTTTTAGGTCTTATGGCCACAGCATTGGATTCAATTCCCTTTTCTCATTTTCTCTAGAAAGAACCTTTTCAGTCTTTTATAAGTGTTGTTTCTTCAAGAACATGGTTGGAGGATCAATTTACCAAAAAGTTCGTTTGATTCCTCAGACAAGGGTAACCTTTTTAGGTTTCCTGATGGATTCAGTGTTCTTGATTCTGTCTCTGACGGACAAGAGGCGTCTGAAATTGGTTTCAGCTTATCGAAACCTTCAGTCTCAATCATTCCCTTCGGTAGCCTTATGCATGGAAATTCTAGGTCTTATGATTGCTGCATTGGATGCGATTCCCTTTGCTCGTTTTCACATGCGACCTCTTCAGCTCTGTATGCTGAACCAGTGGTGCAGGGATTATACAAAGATATCTCAATTAATATCTTTAAAACCGATTGTTCGACACTCTCTGACGTGGTGGACAGATCACCATCGTTTAGTTCAGGGGGCTTCTTTTTGTTCCTCCAACCTAGACTGTGATCTCAACAGATGCAAATCTGACAGGTTGGGGAGCTGTATGGGGGTTTCTGACAGCACAAGGGGTTTGGGAATCTCAGTAGGTGAGATTACCAATCAACATTTTTGGAACTCCGTGCAATTTTCAGAGCTCTTCAGTCGTGGCCTCTTCTAAAGAGAGAGTCGTTCATTTGTTTCTAGACGGACAATGTCACAACCGTGGCATATGTCAATCATCAAGGAGGAACTCACAGTCCTCTGGCTATGAAAGAAGTCTCTCGAATACTTGTATGGGCGGAATCCAGCTCCTGTTTATTTTCTGCGGTTCATATCCCAGGTATAGACAATTGGGAAGCGGATTATCTCAGTCGCCAAACACTACATCCGGGCGAATGGTTTCTTCACCCAGAGGTATTTCTTCATATTGTTCAAATATGGGGACTTCCAGAAATAGATCTGATGGCTTCTCATGTAAACAAGAAGCTTCCCAGGTATCTGTCCAGATCCAGGGATCCTCAGGCGGAAGTAGTGGATGCATTGTCACTTCCTTGGAAGTATCATCCTGCTCATATCTTTCCGCCTATAGTTCTTTTTCCAAGATTCTAAGGAACGTTCGTTTATTCTGCTGGTGGCTCCAGCATGGCCTCACAGGTTTTGGTATGCGGATCTTGTCCGGATGGCCACTTGCCAACCGTGGACTCTTCCGTTAAGACCAGACCTTCTATCGCAAGGTCCTTTTCTTTCATGTAATTAGCAAGAGTCCATGAGCTAGTGACGTATGGGATATACATTCCTACCAGGAGGGGCAAAGTTTCCCAAACCTTAAAATGCCTATAAATACACCCCTCACCACACCCACAATTCAGTTTTACAAACTTTGCCTCCGATGGAGGTGGTGAAGTAAGTTTGTGCTAGATTCTACGTTGATATGCGCTCCGCAGCAAGTTGGAGCCCGGTTTTCCTCTCAGCGTGCAGTGAATGTCAGAGGGATGTGAGGAGAGTATTGCCTATTTGAATGCAGTGATCTCCTTCTACGGGGTCTATTTCATAGGTTCTCTGTTATCGGTCGTAGAGATTCATCTCTTACCTCCCTTTTCAGATCGACGATATACTCTTATATATACCATTACCTCTGCTGATTCTTGTTTCAGTACTGGTTTGGCTTTCTACAAACATGTAGATGAGTGTCCTGGGGTAAGTAAATCTTATTTTCTGTGACACTCTAAGCTATGGTTGGGCACTAAATATATGTATTCAAACATTTATTTGCCTTGACTCAGAATGTTCAACTTTCCTTATTTTTCAGACAGTCAGTTTCATATTTGGGATAATGCATTTGAATTAATCATTTTTTTCTTACCTTCAAAAATTTGACTCTTTTTTCCCTGTGGGCTGTTAGGCTCGCGGGGGCTGAAAATGCTTCATTTTATTGCGTCATTCTTGGCGCGGACTTTTTTGGCGCAAAAAATCTTTTCCGTTTCCGGCGTCATACGTGTCGCCGGAAGTTGTGTCATTTTTTTGACGTTATTTTGCGTCAAAAATGTCGGCGTTCCGGATGTGGCGTCATTTTTGGCGCCAAAAGCATTTTAGGCGCCAAATAATGTGGGCGTCTGATTTGGCGCTAAAAAATATGGCCGTCGCTTTTGTCTCCACATTATTTTAGTCTCATGTTTCATTGCTTCTGGTTGCTAGAAGCTTGTTCTTTGGCATTTTTTCCCATTCCTGAAACTGTCATTTAAGGAAATTGATCAATTTTGCTTTATATGTTGTTTTTTTGTCTTACATATTGCAAGATGTCTCACGTTGCATCTGAGTCAGAAGATACTACAGGAAAATCGCTGTCTAGTGCTGGAGCTACCAAGCTAAGTGTATCTGCTATAATTTTTGGTATCTGTTTCTCCAGCTGTTGTTTGTATTGCATGTCATGACAAACTTATTAATGCAGATAAAATTTCCTTTAGTACTGTTACATTACCTGTTGCTGTTCCGTCAACATCTAATTTTCAGAGTGTTTCTGATAAACATATGAGATTTTATTTTTTAAATCCATTAAGAAGGCTATGTCTGTTATTTCTCCTTCTAGTTTACATAAAAGTCTTTTAAAACTTCTCTTTTTTCAGATGAATTTTTAAATGAACATCATCATTCTGATACTGATAAATCTTTGTATTTGTTCAATATGGAATTTATTCGTTCTTTATTTAAAGAAGTATTAATTGCATTAGAAATAGAGGATTCTGGTCCTCTTGATACTAAATCTAAACGTTTAAATAAGGTTTTTAAATCTCCTGTAGTTATTCCAGAAGTGTTTAATCTCCCTGATGCTATTTCTGAAGTAATTTCCAGGGAATGGAATAATTTGGGTAATTCTTTTACTCCTTCTAAACGTTTAAGCAATTATATCCTGTGCCATCTGACAGATTAGAGTTTTTTTGGGACAAAATCCCTAAGGTTATGGGGCTGTCTCTACTCCTGCTAAATGTACTACTGTTCCTACGGCAGATAGTACTTTATTTAAGGAAAATTGAATCCTTTCTAAGAAAAGCTTACTTATGTTCAGGTAATCTTCTTAGACCTGCTATATTTTTAGCGGATGTTGCTGCAGCTTCAACTTTTTGGTTAGAAGCTTTAGCGCAACAAGTAACAGATCATAATTTTATAGCATTATTATTATTCTATAACATGCTAATAATTTTATTGGTGATACCATCTTTTGATATCATTAGAGTTGATGTCAGGTATATGTCTCTAGCTATTTTAGCTAGAAAAGCTTTATGGATTAAACTTGGAATGCTGATATGTCTTCTAAGTCAACTTTGCTTTCCCTTTCTTTCCAGGGTATTAAATTATTATCTCAATTGTTTCTGGAAGGAAGGGAACTTTTTTACCAAAGGATAAAAAATCTATGGTAAATTTAGGTCTAATAGTCTTTTTCGTTCCTTTCCTCACAACAAGGAACAAAAGCCTGATCCTTCATCCTCAGGAGCGGTATCAGTTTGGAAACTATTTCCAGTTTGGAATATATCCAAGCCTTATAGAAATCTATAGCCAGCTCCTAAGTACCCATGAAGGTGCGGCCCTTATTCCAGCTCAGCTGGTATGGGGCAGATTACGTTTTCTTCAAAGAAATTTGGATCAATTCCGTTCTCAATCTCTGGTTTCAGAACATTGTTTCAGAAAGGTACAGAATTAGCTTCAAGTTAAGGCCTCCTGCTAAGAGATTTTTTTCTTTCCCGTGTCCCAGTTAAAACAGCAAAGGCTCAGCATTTCTGAAATGTGTTTCAGATCTAGAGTTGGTTGGAGTAATTATGCCAGTTCCAGTTCTGGAACAGGGGCTGGGGTTTTATTTTATCTCTTCATTGTACCAAAGAAGGTCAATTCCTTCAGACCAGTTCCGGATCTATCAATATTGAATCGTTATGTAAGGATACCAACATTCAAGATGGTTACTGTAGGACTATCCTGCTTTTTGTTTAGCAAGGGCATTATATGTCTACAATAGATTTACAGGATGTGTATCTGCATATTCCGATTCATCCAGATCACTTTTAGTGTCTGAGATTCTCTTTTTAGACAAGCATTACCAGTTTTTTGGCTCTACCATTTGGCCTAGCCTCAGTTCCAAGAATTTTTTTCAAAGGTTCTCGGTGCCCTTCTTTCTGTAATCAGAGAACAGGGTTTTGGTATTTCCTTATTTGGACGATATCTTGGTATTTGCTCAGTCTTCTCATTTTCGAAGAATCTCATACGAATCGACTTGTGTTGTTTCTTCAAGTTCATGGTTGGAGGTTCAATTTACCAATCAGTTCATTGATTCCTCAGACAAGGGTAACCTTTTTAGGTTTCTAGATAGATTCAGTGTCTATGACTCTGTCCTTGTCAGACAAGAGAAGTTTAACATTGATATCAGCTTGTCAAAACCTTCAGTCACAATTCATTCCCTTTGGTAGCCTTATGCATGGAAATTTTAGGTCTTAGGACTGCCGCATCAGATGCGATCTCCTTTGCTCGTTTTCACATGCGACCTCTTCAGCTCTGTATGCTGAACCAATGGTGCAGGGATTACTCAAAGATATCTCAATTAATATCTTTAAACCGATTATACGACACTCTCTGACATGGTGGACAGATCACCATCGTTTAGTTCAGGGGGCTTCTTGTTCTTCCAACCTGGACTATAATCTCAACAGATGCAAGTCTTACAGGTTGGGGAGCTGTGTGGGGGTATCTGACGGCACAAGGGGTTTGGGAATCTCAGGAGGTGAGATTTCCGTTCAATATTTTGGAACTCCGTGCATTTTTCAGAGCTTTCCAGTCTTGGCCTCTTCTGAGAGAGAGTTGTTCATTTGTTTTCAGATAGACAATGTCACAACTGTGGCATACATCAATCATCAAGGAGGGACTCACAGTCCTCTGGTTATGAAAGAAGTATCTCGAATTTTGGTTTGGGTGGAATCCAGCTCCTGTCTAATCTCTGCGGTTCATATCCCAGGTATGGACAATTGGAAAGCGGATTATCTCAGTCGCCAAACGTTGCACCTGGGCGAATGGTCTCTTCACCCAGAGGTATTTCCTCAGATTGTTCAATGTGGGAACTCCCAGAAATAGATCTGATGGCTTCTCATCTAAACAAGAAACTTCCCTGGTATCTGTCCGGATCCCGGGATCCTCGGGCGGAGGCAGTGGATGCATTATTTTCTTCCTTACAAGTGTCATCCTGCCTATATCTTTCCGCCTCTAGTTCTTCTTCCAAGGGTATTCTCCAATATTCTAAAGGAATGCTCGTTTGTCCTGCTGGTAGCTCCAGCATGGCCTCACAGGTTTTGGTATGCGGATCTTGTCCGGATGGCCTTTTGCCAGCTGTGGACTCTTCCGTTAAGACCAGTCTTTCTGTCTCAAAACCTTAATTTTAAGGTATGGAGTTTGAACGCTTGATTCTTGGTCAAAGAGGTTTCTCTGACTCTGTGATTGATACTATGTGACAGGCTCGTAAATTTGTATCTAGAGAGATATATTATAGAGTCTGGAAGACTTATATTTCTTAGTGTCTTTCTCATCTTTTTTCTTGGCATTCTTTTTGAATACCGAGAATTTTACAGTTTCTTCAGGATGGTTTAGATAAAGGTTTGTCCGCAAGTTCCTTGAAAGACAAATCTCTGCTCTTTCTGTTCTTTTTCACAGAAGGTTTGCTAATCTTCCTGATATTCATTGTTTTGTACAACCTTTGGTTCGTATAAAACCGGTCTTTAAGTCAATTTCTCCTCCTTGGAGTTTGAATTTGGTTCTGGCGGCTCTTCAAGCTCCTCCTTTTGAACCCATGCATTCTTGGGTCGTTATATTACTTTCTTGGAAAGTTTTGTTTCTTTTGGCCATCTCTTCTGCCAGAAGAGTCTCTGAATTATCTACTCTTTTTTGTGAGTCTCCTTTTCTGATTTTGCATCAGGATAAGGCGGTGCTGCGAACTTCTTTTGAATTTTTTACCTAAGGTTGTGAATTCTAACAACATTAGAGAAATTGTGGTTCCTTCATTATATCCTGATCCTATGAATTCTAAGGAGAAATCATTGCATTCTTTGGATGCTGTTAGAGCTTTGTAATATTATGTTGAAGCTACTAAGTCTTTCCGAAAGACTTCTAGTCTATTTGTCATCTTTTCCGGTTCTAGAAAAGGCCAGAAAGCTTCTGCCATTTCTTTGGCATCTTGGTTGAAATCTTTATTTCATCATGCCTATGTTGAGTCGGGTAACACTCCGCCTCAAAGGATTACAGCTCATTCTACTAGGTCAGTTCTACTTCCTGGGCGTTTAGGAATGAAGCTTCGGTTGATCAGATTTGCAAAGCAGCAACTTGGTCCTCTTTGCATAATTTTACTAAATTCTACCATTTTGATGTGTTTTCTTCTTTTGAAGCAGTTTTTGGTAGAAACGTACTTCAGGCAGTGTTTTCAGTTTGAATCTTCTGCTTATGTTTTTTCATTAAAATTTTATTCTGGGTGTGGATTATTTTCAGCAGGAATTGGCTGTCTTTATTTTATCCCTCCCTCTCTAGTGACTCTTGCGTGGAAAGATCCACATCTTGGGTAATCATTATCCCATACGTCACTAGCTCATGGACTCTTGCTAATTACATGAAAGAAAACATAATTTATGTAAGAACTTACCTGATAAATTCATTTCTTTCATATTAGCAAGAGTCCATGAGGCCCGCCCTTTTTTGTGGTGGTTTTGATTTTTTTGTATAAAGCACAATTATTCCAATTCCTTATTTTATATGCTTTCGCACTTTTTTCTTATCACCCCACTTCTTGGCTATTCGTTAAACTGAATTGTGGGTGTGGTGAGGGGTGTATTTATAGGCATTTTAAGGTTTGGGAAACTTTGCCCCTCCTGGTAGGAATGTATATCCCATACGTCACTAGCTCATGGACTCTTGCTAATATGAAAGAAATGAATTTATCAGGTAAGTTCTTACATAAATTATGTTTTTTCCATCAGGTTCTCAAATCCTTCAATTTGAAGGTATGGAGATTGAACGCTTGATTCTCAATCATAGAGGTTTCTCTGACTCTGTGATTAATACTATGTTACAGGCTTGTAAAACTGTATCTAGGAAGATATATTATCGAGTCTGGAAGATTTTCATATCTTGGTGTTTTTCTCATCTTTTTTCTTGGCATTCTTTTAGAATTCCTAGAATTTTACAGTTTCTTCAGGATGGTTTGGATAAGGTTTGTCTGCAAGTTCCTTGAAAGGTCAAATCTCTGCTCTTTCTGTTCTTTTTTTCACAGAAAGATTGCTAGTCTTCCTGATATTCATTGTTTTGTACAAGCTTTGGCTCGTATAAAACCTGTTAAGTCAATCTCTCCTCCTTGGAGTTTGAATTTGGTTCTGGGGGCTCTTCAAGCTCCTCCGTTTGAACTTATACATTCGCTAGACATTAATTTACTTTCTTGGAAAGTTTTGTTTCTTTTGGCCATCTCTTCTGCTTAGAAGAGTTTCTGAATTATCTGCTCTTTCTTGCGAGTCTCCTTTTCTGATTTTTCATCAGGATAAGGCGGTGTTGCGAACTTCTTTTAAATTTTTACCTAAGGTTGTGAATTCTAACAAAATTTGTAGAGAAATTGTGGTTCCTTCATTGTGTCCTAATCCTAAGAATTCTAAGGAAAACTCGTTACATTCTTTGGATGTAGTTAGAGCTTTGAAATATTGTGTTGAAGCTACTAAGGATTTCCGAAAGACTTCTAGTCTATTTGTTATCTTTTCCGGTTCTAGGAAAGGTCAGAAGGCTTCTCCCATTTCTTTGGCATCTTGGTTAAAATCTTTGTTTCATCATGCCTATGTCGAGTCGGGTAAAACTCCGCCTCAAAGGATTACAGCTCATTCTACTAGGTCAGTTTCTACTTCCTGGGCGTATAGGAATGAAGCTTCAGTTGATCAGATTTGCAAAGCAGCCACTTGGTCTTCTTTGCATACTTTTACTAAATTCTACCATTTTGATGTGTTTTCTTCTTCTGAAGCAGTTTTTGGTAGAAAAGTACTTCAGGCAGCTTTTTCAGTTTGATTCTTCTGCTTATAATTTCAGTTTTTTTCATTATAAGATTTAAACTTTATTTTGGGTGTGGATTATTTTCAGCGGAATTGGCTGTCTTTATTTTATCCCTCCCTCTCTAGTGACTCTTGCGTGGAAGATCCACATCTTGGGTATTCATTATCCCATACGTCACTAGCTCATGGACTCTTGCTAATTACATGAAAGAAAACATAATTTATGTAAGAACTTACCTGATAAATTCATTTCTTTCATATTAGCAAGAGTCCATGAGGCCCACCCTTTTGTGGTGGTTATAAAGCACAATTATTCCAATTCCTTATTTTTTATGCTTTCACACTTTTTTCTTATCACCCCACTTCTTGGTTATACGTTAAACTGATTTGTGGGTGTGGTGAGGGGTGTATTTATAGGCATTTTGAGGTTTGGGAAACTTTGCCCCTCCTGGTAGGAATGTATATCCCATACGTCACTAGCTCATGGACTCTTGCTAATATGAAAGAAATGAATTTATCAGGTAAGTTCTTACATAAATTATGTTTTTGGGTTTCACGTCCCTTTTTTAAAATGTGCTTGATGGGTTACACAGAAACATTTACTGGGAGCTAAAATTTATACACACTGTTTAGAATTTTACTTGGAGCAGAGATTAACGGAGGATGTCATGGAAAATATTAAAACATGAATTCCAACAGATTTGACAAAATTGTTGTCCATTTGTATAGAACACATGATCAAGCACAGACCGTTAAAATTGTATTTAAACATTAACAAACCTTTTACTAATATTAATATATAATCCTTACTTTCTCCAACATAGGTGTGTCCGGTCCACGGCGTCATCCTTACTTGTGGGATATTCTCTTCCCCAACAGGAAATGGCAAAGAGCCCAGCAAAGCTGGTCACATGATCCCTCCTAGGCTCCGCCTACCCCAGTCATTCTCTTTGCCGTTGTACAGGCAACATCTCCACGGAGATGGCTTAGAGTTTTTTAGTGTTTAACTGTAGTTTTTATTATTCAATCAAGAGTTTGTTATTTTAAAATAGTGCTGGTATGTACTATTTACTCAGAAACAGAAAAGAGATGAAGATTTCTGTTTGTATGAGGAAAATGATTTTAGCACCGTAACTAAAATCCATGGCTGTTCCACACAGGACTGTTGAGAGCAATTAACTTCAGTTGGGGGAACAGTGTGCAGTCTCTTACTGCTTGAGGTATGACACATTCTAACAAGACGATGTAATGCTGGAAGCTGTCATTTTCCCTATGGGATCCGGTAAGCCATGTTTATTAAGATAGTAAATAAGGGCTTCACAAGGGCTTATTAAGACTGTAGACTTTTTCTGGGCTAAATCGATTCATTATTAACACATATTTAGCCTTGAGGAATCATTTATTCTGGGTATTTTGATATGATTATATCGGCAGGCACTGTTTTTGACACCTTATTCTTTAGGGGCTTTCCCTAATCATAGTCAGAGCCTCATTTTCGCGCCGGTATGGCGCACTTGTTTTTGAGGACAGCATGGCATGCAGCTGCATGTGTGTGGAGCTCTGATACATAGAAAAGTCTTTCTGAAGGCATCATTTGGTATCGTATTCCCCTTTGGGCTTGGTTGGGTCTCAGCAAAGCAGATTCCAGGGACTGTAAAGGGGTTAAATATAAAAACGGCTCCGGTTCCGTTATTTTAAGGGTTAAAGCTTCCAAATTTGGTGTGCAATACTTTTAAGGCTTTAAGACACTGTGGTGAAATTTTGGTGAATTTTGAACAATTCCTTCATACTTTTTCGCAATTGCAGTAATAAAGTGTGTTTAGTTTAAAATTTAAAGTGACAGTAACGGTTTTATTTTAAAACGTTTTTTGTGCTTTGTTATCAAGTTTATGCCTGTTTAACATGTCTGAACTACCAGATAGATTGTGTTCTGACTGTGGGGAAACCAAGGTTCCTTCTCATTTAACTATATGTATTTTATGTCATAAAAAAATTTAGTAAAAATGATGCCCAAGATGATTCCTCAAGTGAGGGGAGTAAGCATGGTACTGCATCATCCCCTCCTTCGTCTACACCAGTCTTGCCCATACAGGAGGCCCCTAGTACATCTAGTGCGCCAATACTCCTTACTATGCAACATTTAACGGCTGTAATGGATAATTCTATCAAAAACATTTTAGCCAATATGCCCACTTATCAGCGAAAGCGCGACTGCTCTGTTTTAGAAAATTCTGTAGAGCATGAGAACGCTGATGATATGGTTTCTGAAGGGCCCCTACACCAGTCTGAGGGGGCCAGGGAGGTTTTGTCTGAGGGAGAAATTTCAGATTCAGGAAACATTTCTCAACAAGCTGAACCTGATGTGATTACTTTTAAATTTAAGTTGGAACATCTCCGCGCTCTGCTTAAGGAGGTGTTATCCAATTTGGATGATTGTGATTATCTGGTCATTCCAGAACCACTATGTAAAATGGAAAAGTTCTTAGAGGCCCCGGGGCCCCCCGAAGCTTTTCCTATATCCAAGCGGGTGGCGTACATTGTTAGTAAAGAATGGGACAGGCCCGGTATACCTTTAGTACCTCCCCCCATATTTATAAAATTGTTTTCCTATAGTCGACCCCAGAAAGGACTGATGGCAGACAGTCCCCAAGGTCGAGGGGGCGGTTTCTACTCTACACAAGCGCGCCACTATACCCATAGAAGATAGTTGTGCTTTCCAAGATCCTATGGATAAAAAATTAGAAGGTCTGCTAAAGATGTTTGTTCAGCAAGGTTCCCTTCTACAACCAATTGCATGCATTGTCCCTGTCACTGCAGCCGCGTGTTTCTAGTTTGATGAGCTAGGAAAGGCGATTATTAGTAATTCTTCTTCTTATGAGGAGATTATGGACAGAATTCGTGCTCTTAAATTGGCTAATTCTTTCACCCTAGACGCCACCTTGCAATTGGCTAGGTTAGCGGCGAAAAAATTCTGGGTTTGCTATTGTGGCGCAGAGCGCTTTGGTTAAAATCTTGGGCAGCGGATGCGTCTTCCAAGAACAAATTGCTTGACATTCCTTTCAAGGGGAAAACACTCTTTGACCCTGACTTGAAAGAGATTATCTCTGATATCACTGGGGGCAAGGGCCACGCCCTTCCTCAGGATAGGTCTTTTCAAGACCAAAAATAAACCTAAGTTTCGTCCCTTTCGCAGAAACGGATCAGCCCCAAGGGCTACGTCCTCTAAGCAGGAAGGTAATACTTCTCAAGCCAATCCAGCCTGGAGACCTATGCAAGGCTGGAACAAAGGAAAGCAGGCCAGGAAACCTGCCACTGCTCCCAAGACAGCATGAAATGCGGGCCCCCGATCCGGGACCGGATCTGGTGGGGGGCAGACTCTCTCTCTTCGCTCAGGCTGGGGCAAGAGATGTTCTGGATCCTTGGGCGCTAGAAATAGTCTCCCAAGGTTATTCTCTGGAGTTCAAGGGGCTTCCTCCAAGGGGGAGGTTCCACAGGTCTCAGTTGTCTTCAGACCACATAAGAAGACAGGCATTCTTACATTGGGTAGAAGACCTGCTAAAAATGGGAGTGATTCATCCTGTTCCATTAGGAGAACAAGGGATGGGGTTCTACTCCAATCTGTTCATAGTTCCCAAAAAAGAGGGAACGTTCAGACCAATCTTAGATCTCAAGATCTTGAACAAGTTTCTCAAGGTTCCATCGTTCAAGATGGAAACCATTCGAACACTTCTTCCTTCCATCCAGGAAGGTCAATTCATGACCAAGGTGGATTTCAAGGATGCGTATCTACATATTCCTATCCACAAGGAACATCATCGGTTCCTAAGGTTTGCATTCCTGGACAAGCATTTCCAGTTCGTGGCGTTTTCTTTCGGATTAGCCACTGCTCCTAGGATTTTCTCATAGGTACTAGGGTCCCTTCTGGCGGTGCTAAGACCAAGGGGCATTGCTGTAGTACCTTACTTGGACGACATTCTGATTCGAGCGTCGTCCCTTCCTCAAGTAAAGGCTCACACGGACATTGTCCTGGCCTTTCTCAGATCTCACGGATGGAAAGTGAACGTGGAAAAGAGTTCTCTATCTCCGTCAACGAGGGTTCCCTTCTTGGGAACTATAATAGACTCCTTAGAAATGAGGATTTTTCTGACAGAAGCCAGAAAAACAAAACTCCTAGACTCTTGTCGGATACTTCATTCCGTTCCTCTTCCTTCCATAGCGCAGTGCATGGAAGTGATAGGTTTGATGGTAGCGGCAATGGACATAGTTCCTTTTGTGCGCATTCATCTAAGACCATTACAACTGTTCATGCTCAGTCAGTGGAATGGGGACTATTCAGACTTGTCTCCGAAGATACAAGTAAATCAGAGGACCAGAGACTCATTCCGTTGGTGGCTGTCCCTGGACAACCTGTCACAAGGGATGACCTTCCGCAGACCAGAGTGGGTCATTGTCACGACCGACGCCAGTCTGATGGGCTGGGGCGCGGTCTGGGGATCCCTGAAAGCTCAGGGTCTTTGGTCTCGGGTAGAATCTCTTCTACCGATAAATATTCTGGAACTGAGAGCGATATTCAATGCTCTCAAAGCTTGGCCTCAGCTAGCGAGGGCCAAGTTCATACATCAACCATCAGGGGGGAACAAGGAGTTCCCTAGCGATGGAAGAAGTGACCAAAATCATTCTATGGGCGGAGTCTCACTCCTGCCACCTGTCTGCTATCCACATCCCAGGAGTGGAAAATTGGGAAGCGGATTTTCTGAGTCGTCAGACATTGCATCCGGGGGAGTGGGAACTCCATCCGGAAATCTTTGCCCAAGTCACTCAACCGTGGGGCATTCCAGACATGGATCTGATGGCCTCTCGTCAGAACTTCAGAGTTCCTTACTACGGGTACAGATCCAGGGATCCCAAGGCGGCTCTAGTGGATGCACTAGTAGCACCTTGGACCTTCAAACTAGCTTATGTGTTCCCGCCGTTTCCTCTCATCCCCAGGCTGGTAGCCAGGATCAATCAGGAGAGGGCGTCGGTGATTTTGATAGCTCCTGCGTGGCCACGCAGGACTTGGTATGCAGATCTGGTGAATATGTCATCGGCTCCACCATGGAAGCTACCTTTGAGACGAGACCTTCTTGTTCTAGGTCCGTTCGACCCACTCCAGCTGACTGCTTGGAGATTGAACGCTTGATCTTATCAAAGCGAGGGTTCTCAGATTCTGTTATTAATACTCTTGTTCAGGCCTGAAAGCCTGTAACCAGAAAAATTACCACATAATTTGGTATATCTGTTGGTGTGAATCTGCAGGATTCCCTTGGGACAAGGTTAAGATTCCTAAGAGTCTATCCTTCCTTCGAGAAGGATTGGAAAAAGGATTATCTGTAAGTTCCTTGATGGGACAGATTTCTGCCTTGTCTGTGTTACTTCACAAAAAGCTGGCAGCTGTGCCAGATGTTCTAGCCTTTGTTCAGGCTCGGGTTAGAATCAAGCCTGTTTACAAAATTTTGACTCCTCCTTGGAGTCTCAACCTAGTTCTTTCAGTTCTTCAGGGGGTTCCGTTTGAACCCTTACATTCCGTTGATATTAAGTTATTATCTTGGAAAGTTTTGTTTTTGGTTGCAATTTCTTCTGCTAGAAGAGTTTCAGAATTATCTGCTCTGCAGTGTTCTTCTCCTTATCTGGTGTTCCATGCAGATAAGGTGGTTTTGCGTACTAAACCTGGTTTTCTTCCAAAAGTTGTTTCTAACAAAAACATTAACCAGGAGATAGTTGTGCCTTCTTTGTGTCCTAATCCAGTTTCAAAGAAGGAACGTTTGTTGCACAACTTGGATGTAGTTCGTGCTCTCAAATTTTACTTAGCAGCTACTAAGGATTTCAGACAAACTTTGTCTTTGTTTGTTGTTTATTCTGGTAAACGGAGAGGTCAAAAAGCAACTTCTACCTCTCTCTCCTTCTGGATTAAAAGCATTATCCGATTGGCTTATGAGACTGCCGGACGGCAGCCTCCTGAAAGAATCACAGCTCACTCCACTAGGGCTGTGGCTTCCACATGGGCCTTCAAGAACGAGGCTTCTGTTGATCAGATATGTAAGGCAGCGACTTGGTCTTCACTGCACACTTTTTCTAAATTTTACAAATTTGATACTTTTGCTTCTTCTGAGGCTATTTTTGGGAGAAAGGTTTTGCAAGCCGTGGTGCCTTCCATTTAGGTGACCTGATTTGCTCCCTCCCTTCATCCGTGTCCTAAAGCTTTGGTATTGGTTCCCACAAGTAAGGATGACGCCGTGGACCGGACACACCTATGTTGGAGAAAACAGAATTTATGTTTACCTGATAAATTACTTTCTCCAACGGTGTGTCCGGTCCACGGCCCGCCCTGGTTTTTTTTTAATCAGGTCTGATAATTTATTTTCTTTAACTACAGTCACCACGGTAACATATGGTTTCTCCTATGCAAATATTCCTCCTTAACGTCGGTCGAATGACTGGGGTAGGCGGAGCCTAGGAGGGATCATGTGACCAGCTTTGCTGGGCTCTTTGCCATTTCCTGTTGGGGAAGAGAATATCCCACAAGTAAGGATGACGCCGTGGACCGGACACACCGTTGGAGAAAGTAATTTATCAGGTAAACATAAATTCTGTTATTTGTTGGTAATAATAAGTTGTTGCCCCCCTTTCTAGGTTGCTTCGCTTCACCTATGGTCCATCGTTTCCTCCCTTTAAAGTGCCAGAGGAAGATGCTAATCAAATTCCAGCTGAGATGGATAATGAATGTGTGACACAGACCTGGTTTCGTTTCCTCCACATGCTAAGGTACTCGAACTAAAACTTATTCAGATGTTCTGCTGTAAATACCAAAGATTCTTGTCGTCTTTGTATGGACATGTGTTATCATATAGAAACAAAACAAATGAAAAAGAATGATCACCAAAACAAATGTTTCTCGGTGTTTAAATTTTCTTTCATACAGGTGGTGAGAGTCGATTCCTGGAAATTACTCTTCTCTGCCACTAGGAGGAGGCAAAGTTTCCCAAACCACAAGAGCCCTATTAAACCTCACACATACCTCAATCTTTATTTTGCCTCCTCTGGAGGTGGTTGAAGAATGAAGATGTGATTTTGGAGCGCTAAATCCCTTAAAGCTGTTCGTTTTCCCCCCCTTTATTTGATGAGCGTTATCTGCCCTTTGGATGTTATGTTTTTTTCCCGCTTTGTTTTGCAGTTTGGTTTAGCGTGCATTGTACCCGTGAGTTTATTTAAAGCTACTTAGGAGGGGTTAAGGGATTAAGATTTCTAATGCTGTTTCTTTCGGTATTAGCTCACCTTTTGTTTGTTCGTTACAGGAGAATATTAATTTTCTTTTACCTACTGTGAAAAATATTATCAAGGCTGCAGTATCTGAGGCGCTTGCTGCTCTCCCACCTTCAACCTAAAGTGTAAAAGATCAGTTCAAAATTTACTTCTACTAGCAATATGTGCCTTGAGACGAGGGATACTGTTATGTCTTCAGGTGATGAGGAATCTTCAATTGATGTTGAACCTGATATTTCCTCTTTTGTTTAAAGTTGAACATATTCGTTCTCTAATTCATTTACTCCTTCTGCAAGTTGTTATATCCTTTGCCTGCTGTTAATATTGATTTGTGGGAAACAGTTCCCAAGGTGGATGGCACCATTCCTCTCTGGCTAACTGTACTACTATTCCTTTGGAATACTGTAATTCTTTTAAATACTCTTTAATTAAAAATTAGAGTCTTTTCATAGAATGTTCTTTTTTCAAGCAGGGTATTTGCTCAGACCAGTTCTTTCTATTTTTGATGTGGCTGCTGCTTCAACTTACTGGTTGTCTAGTCTTTAAGGACAGTGTTCTAATGGCTCAGTCACTCAGCTAGTGATAATATTTTAGGTTTACTCAAGAGTGCCAATTCTTTAATTTGTGATGCTTTATTTGATATTATGAAAAGTATGTCTTTGGCAGTCCTTGCTAGGAGAGCCTTATGGCTTCGTCCCTGGTCTGCTGATATGGTGTCAAAATCCAGATTATATCTTTCCTTTCAGGGAAATAAGTTGTTTGATTCTGATTTAGATTCTCTTATATCTACTATTACTAGAGGTTAAGTGACTTCTTCCATAGGACAAAAAGTCCAGAGGAAATCTAAAGCTTCTAATCGTTTTTGTTCCTTTCGTCAGAACAAGGAACAAAAGGTTCACTCCTCTGCTCAGAAGCAATGTTTGTCTTCAGCTGCACTTGAAATGCAAGTAGTCAGCAATATCATTAGTTTGATGAGCAAAGGATCCAGTAGTGATTCAATTCTTTCAAGCATGGTCTCTCGTATCTGTCCTTTGTCTAGAACGCCTTCATGGGATCTGTCAATTGTGTTGCTTGCTTTGATGGAGATCTTCTTCTATCTTCTTCTTAGCCATTAAAATAAATTGGTTACCCTTTGGTATTTAACTCTGAAGACTGAGTTTCTAGTGGCTGTCACATCTGCAAGTGTAGATTGAACGCTTAATTTTACTCAAGCGGGACTTTTCAGAATTGGTCATAGAGACCATGAGTCAAGTTCATAAACCTGTAACTAGTAGATTTACCATAAGATTTGGTGTAAATTTCTCTATTGGTTTGAATCCAAGGTCTACTCCTGGAGTAGAGTTGGGATTCCTAGATTTTTGTCCTTTCTCCAAGAGGTTTTGGAGAGAGGATTTTTCGTCTAGTTCCCTAAAGGGTCAAATCTCTGCCTTCTCTATTTTGTCACACAAATGTCTGGTAGAATATCCCAGATGTACAATCATTTTGTCAGGCCTTGGTCAGGATCAGACCTGTGTTCAAACCAGTTACTCCTCCATGGAGTCTTAATTTAGTTCTGAAAGTTCAAGGGGCTCAGTTTGAGCCTATGCATTCCTTAGATATTAAGTTGTTATTTTGGAAGGTTTTATTTCTTGTTGCTATTTCTTCTGTTCGGAGAGTGTCAGAGTTCTCTGCATTGCAGTATGAGTCTCTATACCTTATTTTCCATTCAGATAAGGTAGTTTTACATACTAAATTAGGATTTCTTCCTCTGGTTGTTTCTGATCGGAACATTAATCAGGAGATTGTTGTTCCTTCCTTGTGTCCTAATTTTCCTTCTCAGAAGGAAAGACTTCTCAACAATTTGGACGTGGTCCGTGCGTAACGTTTTACCTGCAGGCGACTAATGACTTTTGTCTTCTTTTTTTTGTTTATTTTTTCAGGAAAACGTAAGGGGCAGAAAGCTACGGCTACTTCTTTCTTTTTGGCTGAAGAGTATCATACGTTTTGCATACGAGACTGCTGGACAGCAGCCTTCTGAGAGTTACGGCTAATTCTACGAGGGCTGTTGCTTCATCATGGGCATTTAAAAATGAAGCTTCTGTGGAACAGATTTGCAAGGCTGCAACTTGGTCCTCTCCACACTTTTTCAAAGTTCTACAAATTTGACACTTTTGCCTCGGCTGAGGCCACTTTTGGGAGAAAGGTTCTTCTAGCAGTGGTGCCTTCCGTTTAGGTTCCCTGTCTTGTCCCTCCCGTATCATCTGTGTACTCTAGCTTGGGTATTGAATCCCATTAATAATTAAGATGATCCGTGGATTCATAGTGTCCTAAAAAAGAAAAACATTTTTATGCTTACCTGATAAATGTATTTTTTTTTACACGATGAGTCCATGGCCCGCCCTGTTCTTGTAAGACAGGTTGTTGGTTATTATAAACTTCAGACACCTATGCACCTTGGTTTTTCCTTTCTATCCTTAACTTCGGTCGAATGACTGGAGTGGGAGGGAAGGGAGGGGCTATTTAACAGCTTTGCTTGGTGCTCTTTGCTGCCTCCTGCTGACCAGGAGGTGAATATCCCATTAGTAATTAAGATGATCCGTGGACTCATCGTGTCAAAAAAGAAATAAATTTATCAGGTAAGCATAAATTTGCTTTTTTTTTCTTCAGACGTTCTGGGACTTTTGTCTTAGGTCTTTAACTAGCCTTTGGGCTGGGACCGTTATACTGGAGGGAAGGTCGGGGATTGGTCTGTTCTGTGCAGTGTTGAACGTTTACTATTTTTGAGTTTGTCCTCCCCTTCATTGAGGGGACTCTTGGTGCCCATCTCTCTACTGGTGGCGTCTGCTGCTGGGATGGGACTCTCCTTGGAGCCCGGAAATTTCTGGTTGGGAGCTGTTGTCGAGATTTTTCTGCGCTTCTTGGTGGGACGAGTCCCACGATGGCTTAGGGTCAGCTTTGCTGCCTGGAGATTGGTCATTGCGAGTTCTTGTTTACAGGTGGCTCTGTGTTCTCTTAGAGAGCTCTTTTTTTAACTGCTAGGACAGTTATTCTGTCTATGCTTGTCTAACCTGACGGGTTTTGACTTGGCTATGATGCAATAGGGAACTCGCGGTTTTCTGAAACCCTATATGTGGTATGGTGCTGTCAGGGATATGAGGGTGGCCTTCTGGTCATCTTAGTGACGTTTTTTTCTGAGTATGGACTTTTTCTGATCCTTGTCCTTCTAGGGAGTTTGTCTCCCTGGACAGCAGAATGTTGAGTGCTTAGGGCAGCACAAAACCTAAATACGCCACTGTATATGTATGTGTGTGTGTGTATATGCATGTGTATATGTATGTGTAAATGTGTGTGTATATTACACACACACTAGGAAATCTTATTGTGCAGTTCAATAACACACACTTTGAAATGTTGTTCATTTTGTTTGGATATTTAGCAATTGACACCAATATATGTAACACAGCATATGTAAAATTAATGTGCATAAATTCTCTTTTTTAGTTAAGTTGCATGAAAAGTAATTAGAATTAACTGCAGGATTCTGAACAGGTGCACTAAATAATTTCAGAAATACACAGGATATATAAGACGAGAGGGAGGAGAGGATTAGTATGTTTATGTATATGGCTTATGGAGCTGAAAGGCGTTAGACAACCAGTCTGGTGCTATCCTGTTCTTAAAGTTATGCTGTTTTCTTTCCTAAGATATGGAGAGTCCACAACATCATCAATTACTAGTGGGAATATCACTCCTGGCCAGCAGGAGGAGGCAAAGAGCACCACAGCAAAACTGTTAAGTGTCACTTCCCTACCCATAATCCCCAGTCATTCTCTTTGCCTCTATCAATGGAGGAAGTGAAGTTTTGGTGTCTGAAGAAAATTGGATTTCTTTTCGCTACAAGCAAATTTTTTCGGTACAGTTGTAGTTCACCTCAATCTCTGTAGTAGAGTAGTGGTGACTTGTGCAATATGATGACTCCATCACGGTTCCCTCATTGGCCTGCCTCTGTCAGCTATGAAGTGCACATTTTCTTCTGTTGCGCAGCTTCAATCATTACTGGTTACGTGACCTTCAGATACCGCTCTGTTTTTCTGAGCGGTGAAGGCGGCTGGATGCGAGAGTGAGACCGGCTAGGATCTCGACGTTTTCTCATTACTGCTGGGATTATCGAAGGGGGCAGGTAGGCACCTCCGTGTAAGCTGAGATGTAGAGGCCATACAATAGAATGTTGAGCAAAGGGAAAGTAAAACGCTGGTACTATAAAAGCCGTTTTCTTTTTTACTTGTGACTGGGGCCATTTTACTTTAAGCAGTGAGGGCGCGACCTATTCCGCTCTACTGTTTCTTAAAGGGACTGTTAATTAAAAAAGTGTATTCAATTTTTTGTCTTTAATTTTTGCCAATATCTTTTCCTTAGTCATGGAAGAGGATTATGCTCCTTTGAACTTGTGTCTTCTATGTTTAGAGTACCAAATTGTGTTGCCCATGCATACAATTTTGTACCTCTTGTCTAGAATAGGATCTTAACCTCTTTATGACCACAATGTACCCTGTATGTCACTGGTCGTTAAGGGTTTTTTCAGGACATAATAGCACAAGTCTAGCAAGAACACGCTATTAATGCACTCCCTCCAGCAGGCTTTGTGGAATAGAGCAGTCTCAACGCTGGTGGCAAGACCGCACTATAAAACAATCAAGTCCCAAAAAAAGGCCAGTGACATACAGGGTACGTCGCTCGTCCTTAAGGGGTTAAAAAATAAAGAGAGTTCCATCCTTCAAAATGGAAACCATTCGTTCCATTCTTCCTTTGGTCTAAGAAGGTGTTCATGACGACCATAGACCTAAAGGATGCGTATCTTCATGTTCCCATCCACAGGGATCATCACAAGTTCCTGAGATTCGCCTTTCTAGACAAACACTTTCAGTTTGTGGCTCTTCCGTTTGGCCTTGCCACAGCTCACAGAATTTTCTCAAAGCTTCTGGGGGCTCTCTTGGCAGTGATCAGGTCTCAGGTAATTGCAGTGGCACCCTACCTGTACGGCATATTGGTTCAGGCTCCATCTTTTCAACAAGCAAACTCATGCAGAGATCTTGTTGTCTTTTCTATGTTCTCACGGTTGGAAGGTGAATCTGGAAAAGAGTTCCCTTGTTCCAGCTACAAGGGTGGTTTTCTTAGGGACAATAATAGATTCCCTATCTATGAAAAAAATTTCTGACCGAGGTCAGAAAATCAAAAATTCTCTCCTCTTGCCTCTCTGTTCTCAATGTTTGGAGGCAATTGGTCTGATGGTCGCTTCCATGGACATTATTCCCTTTGCTCGATTCCATTTGAGAGCTCTGCAATTATGCATTCTCAAACAATGGAATGTGGACCATTCAGATCTGTCTCAGAGGATAGATCTAGATCAGTCGACAAGAGACTCTCTCCCGTGGTGGCTTTCTCAGGAGCATCTGTCTCAGGGCACATGCTTCCGGAGACCTTCCTGGGTGATTGTGACAACGGACGCCAGCCTGCTGAGCTGGGGAGCAGTCTGGGACTCGTTAAAGGCGCAGGGACTCTGGGCTCGGGAGTGGTCTGCTCTCTCCATAAATATCTTGGAGTTGAGTGATTTTCAATGCTCAGTTGTCCTTAACCTGGTTTAACAGGTTCTAGTCGGACAATATCACCTCAGTGGCTTACTTCAACCACCAAGGAAGAACTCGGAGTTCCTTAGCCATGAAGGAGGTGGCTCGAATTGTTCAGTGGGCGGAAGCTCACATTTGCTGTCTGTCATGCACATTGCAGGACTGGACAACTGGGAATCGGATTTCCTGAGCAGACAGACATTTCACCCTGGGGAGTGGGCCCTTCATCCAGAGGTGTTCTCCAGGTTAACCCTCAGATGGGGGATGCCGGAGTTGGACCTGATGGCGTCTCGGCAGAACGCCAAGCTTCCAAGGTATGGGTCAAGGTCAAGAGATCCACAGGCCGCTCTAATAGATGCTCTGGCGGTTCCTTGGGATTTCAGTCTAGCATACCTGTTTCCCCGTTTGCTCTCATTCCACAAGTCATTGCTCGTATCAAACCGGAGAGAGCATTGGTAATTCTAATAGCTTCTGCTTGGCTTCACAGAATCTGGTATGCAGACCTAGTGAAGTGTAATCTCTTCCACCTGGGAGGTTGCCTCTGAGGAAGGACCTTCTAACTCAGTGTCCATTCTTTCATCCAAATCAAACTCATAGCCTGTGGAAACAGCCCATGCAGAGGCTGAGAAACGCGTTGCTTTTAATAAAATTATTAATATACACTTGCTGTGTTTGGTGGAGTTTATCCAAATATCACTCTGTTTTTATTTTTGGATATCATTGTCTTTCTGGGTGTCCAGTAAGCAGGGGAGTACAGTCAGCTGGGAGGCTGTGAAATCCCAGCCTGCTCTTACTGCACCTGGAGATGCTTCAAACTCTGTAAGTGCAATCATTCACCTTTATACTTTGTTTTCCCTGTCCAAACGGTATTGGGCTATGATTGTTGGTTCTTTTACAGACAAGGAGACTACTATCTGATATGTTCCAGACCTGACACGACTGCTGGATGGAATCAGTGAGCTGGACTACTGATAAAGTTCCATCCGGCCTGAATAGCACCATTGGGTGCAATACTCTTGTGAGTATATTTCTTATAATTTATATCATCTATTTTGGTGGTACTAGGCCATTGTGGCGCCTCTGTTTTTCTCTCTCCAATTCATCGAAATCTTGTTTCTCTGAAGCTGACTGCTTGGAGATAGAACGCTTAGTTTTTCTAAGCGTGGTTTTTCTGAGTTGGCCATTCAGACCCTGATTCAGGCTTGCAAGCCTGTTACTAGAAAGATATACCATAATATATGGTGTAAATATCTTTATTGGTGTGAATTCAAGGGCTACTATTGGAGTAGGGTCAGGATTCCTAGGATTTTGTCCTTTCTCCAGGAAATGGTCAGATTTCTTCATTATCCATTTTGTTACAGAAGCGTCTGGTGGATTTGCCAGATGTGCAATCCTTTTGTCAGGCCCTGGTCAGAATCAGATTTGTGTTGAAGTCTGTTGCTCCTCCTTGGAGCCTTAACCTTGTTCTTAAAGTTTTGCAGCAGGCTTCTTTGAGTCATGGAAAGGGGAAGGGCTTTTACAGTTTTTATAAGTTCATAGGGGTTTTGTACCCCATCCTTTCTGTCACGTATTGTGTCTTTTACATATGTCCCAACAGAACCTTAATATTTTTCTTTATAAATGTTTGAAAATGCAAGATTTATTCTTATCAGTAAGTGAATTTCTACACCCTCAGAGTAGTACAGCATAAAAACACGTTTGTTTTGTTTTTGTTGAGCTTTGTTTGATCACACATCGGTGATCAACTACTTTCTTTCTTTTTTTTCTTCTTACACTCTCTAAATAGGTTCTGGTAGCTATCTGATATTGACAAGGTGATGTGTATATGTGGTAGGGACTAAGGAGTGGGACTAATTTCCTTCTTAATATGAGGAGGCATCATTCCTTACTGCTTGGAAATACTGAACATGGCCACCAAGAGGAGGCAAAGATACCCCAGCCAAAGGTTTAAATACGGAGTAGTTCCTTATGGAGGGTATCTACCCTTCAAAATGGGACTGGAGTTTTAAGTAGTCTTGTCAGCCCCTCTCAGTGAAAGCATTGACGAATGTTAGTCTGGAGATGCAGGTAGAGTCTTTCTGCAAATCCATCCAGTATTAACAGCTCCTAAGCAATCAGTTTTGACTAGTTTCAATGCCTGCTTCCATCACTCAAGTCCATGTCAGGAGCGATGCTACAAGACTGTCAAACTTGAGAGGCTATGTTTCTGTTTCACGGCATAGATTCCCGGTAAGATTGTTTCATTTTTTTATACACATGATAACGCAAGAAGACAGGGTCACAGTGCGACTCCTTTGATCTGTATGGAATCCAGGGTTAATGTCTCTGGAGGGGGATTATTGAACAGGGAGGATTAATCTCATAATTTTATTTTATTATGATTATGCTGCGACATGTGTGAGATGAGGCTCAGGCAGATGTTGGAACGTACAGGTTTTACTTTAGTTTTTGGAAGCTGCACAGCCTAAAAGGCTTGGCGCACTTTTTTTCCTATAGCAGGGGCGGTCCTGCATCGCGTACCATGTGACCGGGTGTGGTCACACTGATTTCCTCTTTCCTGACCGTGCAGTTTACTGGAGAAGAAGCGGTTTCTCTGTTTAGCCTGGGTCATAGGAGGTGGTGAGTGCCCCAGCCATTGTGGGTATAAAGTTGCCATTTTCTCTTATTATTTGTTTGCTTTATAAGCACAAGCTGTGGATGATTCTAATGCATTAGAGGATACTCCCTCTTTACCTAAGTCTAATACCTGTCTATATTGTGAGGAGGCCGCGGTATACCCACCTGCTCAATGTATGTTCCACATGCCTTGATAAAGTAATCATGTCAAAGAAAGTTAATGTTGATCACTGACCTGTCCACCTCTGAAAAGTCTCTGTCCCGTGAAGTGTGCACCCTACAGGCATCTCCCAATGCACATGCAGCTTTCCGTAGCACTCCTAATCCTCCATCTGGAGGGGCCCTTTTACCTCCAGACTTTACTGAGCACTTACAAACGGCAGTGTCTGTGACTTTTAGTGCTTTACCTCACCCTGCTAAGCGCAAGCGAAAAGTCAAATATTGCTATCCTTCCCAGGGGTTATCTACTAGCTTATTGGATTTATCTGGTACAAGATTATCCGATGATAACGCCTCTGATACTTCAGAGGGTGCTCTTTCTGGGTCGGAATCTGCTGCCTGTAAGCCTCCAGCTGTGGAGGAACCAGACTTTAGATTTAGGATTGAACATTTATACTTTCTGCTAAAGGAAGTTTTGGCTACTTTAGAGGTTCCAGAGCCTATATTGCCTGAGGAACCTTTGATTGCTAAATTAGATAAGGTCTACGAGGACAGGATTGTGTACCACAGACTTTCTAGGTTCCCGCAAAGATGGCAAACATTATTAAGAATTAATGGGAAATTATTGGTTCTTCATTTTTCCGTTCTTCTTCCTTTAAAAAAATTGTTCCCGGTTCCGGACTCTCAATTGGAGTTGTGGGGTTCCATCCCCAAGGTGGATGACGCTATCTTCACGCTTGCTAAATGCGCTATCCCGCTCGAGGATAGTTTGTTGTTTAAATAGCCCATGGATAAGAAAATAGAAACTCTGTTAAGAAAGATGTTTCAACATATGGGATATTTGTTTCAACCGGCAGCAGCTGTTGCTGGAGCGGCTACCTACTGGTGCGACTCCTTATCTGAGTTGATCGAGGTGGAGGGTCCCCTCAACGTGATCCAGGAAAGAATTAAGGCCATAAGGGTGGCTAATTATTTTATTTGTGATGCAAATATGCAAAATATTCAGGTTTTTCTGTTCAAGCCTGTAGGGCACTCTAGCTGAAGTCCTGGTCTGCGGACATGACTTCGAAGTCAAGACTTCTTTCCTTCCCATTTAAAGGGACACTGAACCCAAATTTTTTATTTCATGATTCAGATAGAGCATGCAATTGTAAGCAACTTTCTAATGTACTCCTATTTATCATTTTTTCTCTTTGTTCTCTTGCTATCTTTATTTGAAAAAGAAGGCATCTAAGCTAAGGAGCCAGCCAATTATTGGTTCAGAACGCTGGGCAGCATTTGTTTATTGGTGGGTGAATGTATCCACCAATCGGCAAGAAGGACCCGGGTTGTTCACCAAAAATGGTCCGGCATCTAAACTTACATTCTTGCTTTTCAAATAAAGAAACCAATAGAATGAAGAAAATTTGATAATAGGAGTAAATTAGAAAGTTGCTTAGAATTGCATGCTCTATCTGAATCAAGAAAGAAAACATTTGGGTTCAGTGTCCCTTTAAGTGGGAAAGATTCTATTTGGTCCATGCCTGGACTCAATTATCTCCACGGTTACTGGAGGCAAAGGTGCCTTTTTACTGCAGGATAAGAAGAACACACCTAAGGGACAAGGTCATAATTTTTGTTCCTTTCGTTCAGATAAATTCCAACGTCGGCAGCCCTCCGCAAAGCCCGAGCAATCCAAGGGGACGTGGAAGCCGGCTCAGTCCTGGATTAAATCCAAGCAAAACAAGAAGCCCACCAAGAATGAGTTGACATGAAGGGGTGGCCTCCGATCCGGCTCTGGATCTTGTAGGGGACAGACTGTCGCTCGTTTTCGCTGCTTGGTTTGGGGACGGGCAAGACCCGTGGGTCCTGGAGGTCATCACTCAGGGATACAGGATAGGTTTCCAGTCTCATCCACCCAGGGGCAGATTCCTCTTGTCAAGTTTCTGGGTTGTGTGAGGCAGCTCTCCTTCCTGGGAGTCATTGTACCGGTACCTCTTGCAGAAAGAGGTCTGGGATACTACTCAAACCTTTTTGTGTTCCCAAAGAACGAGGGAACTTTCTGCCCGATTCTGGACCTAAAGCTAATTCCTAGCTGTCCCCTCGTTCAAGATGGAGACAAAAAGGTCCCTGCTTCCTTTAGTTCAGGAAGGACAGTTCATGACCACAATAGATCTGAATGATGCTTACCTTCACATTCCAATACACCAGGAACACTTCAGGTTCCTAAGATTTGTGTTCCTGGACCAGCACTTCCAGTTTATTGCACTTCTGTTTTGGTCTAGCTACTGCGCCAAGAGTTTTTACAAAGGTTCTAGGGGCTCAGCTTGCAGTGGCCAGAACCAGAGGTATAGCAGTAGCGCCTTACTTGGCCGATATTCTGATTCAAGCACCATCCTGTCGTCTGGCAGAAGACCATTCAATAGCTCTTCTATTTCTTCTTCGATCTCATGGATGGAAGATAAACTTAAAAAAGAGTTCTCTTATTCCCAGTACCAGGGTGGAATTCCTGGGTACTATAATAGACTCCATATCCATGAGGATATTCCTTACAGACCAGAGACGTTACAAGCTAACTTCTGCTTGTCTTGCCCTCCAGACGTCCTTAAGGTCCTCTGTGGCTTGGTGTATGAAGGTGATTGGTCTCATGGTGTCCAGCATGGACAGCATTCCTTTTGGCAGATTCTATCTCAGACCACCTAAGCGCTGTGCATGCTGAGACAGTGGAACGTCGATCATTCGGATTTGTCTCAACAGATTTCTCTGGACAACCGGTTGAGAGAATCCCTCTCTTGGTGGCTCTGTCCAGATCACCTGACATCCTTCTTGAGACTATCCTGGGAGATTGTGACTATGGACGCAAGTCTATCAGGATGGGGAGCTGTTTGGGGCGCCAGGAAGGCACAGGGCCTGTGGACTCGAGAGGAATCCCTCCTCCCAATCAACATTTTGGAACTTCGAGTGATCTTCAATGCTCTGAAGGCTTGGCCTCTTCTGGGTTCGTCCCAGTTTATCAGATTCCAATCAGACAACATAACCTCGGTGGCTTATATCAACCATCAAGGGGAACGAGGAGCTCCCTAGCAAAAAGGGAAGTATCTCGGACTCTGGAATGGGCGGAGGCCCAAAACTGCTCACTGTCAGCGATCCACATTCTGGGCGGGGAAAACTGGGAAGCGGATTTTCTCAGCAGACAATCCTTTCATCCGGGGGAATGATCTCTCCATCCTGAGGTGTTTGCAGAGATTTGCAACAAATGGGGGACGCCGGAGATGGATCTCAATTCCAACCTACCCAGATATGGGTCGCATTCCAGGGATCCTCAGGCTGAGCTAATAGATGCATTAGCAGTGCCTTGGAGGTTCAATCTAATTTACATATTTCCGCAGTGTAGTGGCCCACATCAAGCAGGAGCAAGCATCGGTGATACTGATTGCTCCATCGTGGCCGCGAAGGATGTGGTTTGCGGACCTGGTGGGACTGTCCTCATCTCCACCATGGAAGTTACCTTGTCGCATGGATCTGCTGGAACAGGGTCCCTTTGTTCATCAAAATCTAGATTCTCTGAGGCTGACTGCGTGGGGATTGAACGCTTAGTCTTAGCCAAGAGAGGTTTCTCTGAGAGGGTTATTGACACTTTCATTCAGGCTCGTAAGCCTGTTACTCGTCGCATTTATCATAAGGTGTGGAGAGCTTACTGTTTCTGGTGTGAAGAGCATGGTTTCGCCTGGCATAAGGTCAAGGCTGCCAGGATTCTTTCCTTTCTCCAGGAGGGTCTGGAGAAGGGCCTTTCTGCCAGTTCCCCTAGTGGACAGATTTTGGCCCTTTCTGTTTTGCTGCACCAGAGGCTTTCAGAGCTCCCTGACGTGCAATCCTTCCTTAAGGCTCTGGTCAGGATCAGACCTGTGTTTAGATCTAACGCTCCACCTTGGAGTTTGAATTTTGTTCTTAAAGTAAAGGTAAAGTTCCCTCGCTATACTTAGTTGCCCTAAATGAATGAGTTTCAGTCATGATTTTTAAAAAAATCTCATTATTAAATAATTACTTGCCGTTTTTACTTTTTCTTGGTCCGCTAAATCAACCCGTTTTTTTTTTTTTTTTTTTCTTCTCTTGGTTCGGTCACGGTTTTTTTCAGAGTCTATTGAAAATCTGGCCGTTAGGGGCCGTCAATCTACATCACCCGCCTCCTTGGTGATGTGCGCATGCGCAAAGATTTTTTTCTACTGCTCTGAATCCATGCGCGCTCCTGTTTTGCGCATGCCTATTTGTTTGATTATGGAATTGCCATACTACGTCATAGGCTTGCTAAAGACGGCTACAAATCCTGACTTCTTAAAAATGGAAAGGAGGCGGTAACCAAGGGCGCATTAGGAAGGGAGCACCAGGGGAGTCTGAGAAGCAGAGAGCGTGAGGGGAGAGACATCTACACAAGGAAGAGAGAGTCTGGTACGGATGAGAGTGAGAGTACGGGGGAGAGAAACGGGCAGGCGGGAGACATGAAGAGTGGGGTAGGGTTAGAGAAATATCTAGAATGCAGCTCCTCTCTTTCGCGCACAGCATAGTAATGAATGAAAATTGTAATTCATTCAATACTAAGTTGACAGAATAACGCATGCGCTTTGGGTAAAAGAGTATATGATTATCACATGCGCGGTAGGAAGAAAATCGCAGAGTTACTCATGCACAGTTCATCGGAGGATCGTGAACGTGCTTTGGAAAAGCGTATAGAGCGGGTGGGACCGCTCTATATGTCACTGCCTTAAAAATAAGGAAAGATTGCTTACTGTAGGCAATAAAATGTTTTTATTCGGAAATCTCACAAAAATTGGGGATAAAAATGTAGCTATCAGCTTATTGAAATATAGACTAATTATTTAGTGTATTTCAGTAGTTCAAACTTTACCTTCACAAGTTTTTGCAACAGGCTCCGTTTGAGCCTATGCATTCGGTTGACATTAAATTGTTGTCCTGGATGTTCTTTCTTTGTCTATTGCATCGGAACGCAGTGTTTCTGAAATGGCTACCTTGAAATGTGAGCCTCCTTATCTGGTGTTCCACACTGATAAGGCTGTTCTACGTACCGGCTTGGGTTTTCTTCCTAAGGTGGGGTCTGATCGTAAAACATCAATCAGGAGATTGTGGTTCCTTCCTTGTGTCCTAATCCTCTTCCAAAGGAACGTTTTATTTCATATTCTTGATGATGTTCGAAATTTCAAGTTTTTTATCTTCTAGCTACTAAGAATTTTAGACAAACTTTTTCCATGTTTGTTATTTACTGGGAAGCGTAAGGGTCTGAAGGCTTCTTCGACTTCCTTATCTTTTTGGTTGAGATGAGTTATACACTTATCTTATGAATCAGTGGGTCTTAGACCTCCTCAGAGGATTACTGCTCATTCCACTAGAGCGGTGGCTTCCTCTTGGGCCTTTAAGAACGAGGCATCTATGGATCAGAATTGTAAGGCAGCTACCTGGTCCTTCTTACATACATACTTTTTCAAAATTCTACAAATTTGATGTTTTTGCTTCGGCTGAAGCAGCTTGTGGGAGAAAGTTTTCTTTCATGTAATTGGCAAGAGTCCATGAGCTAGTGACGTATGGGATATACAATCCTACTAGGAGGGGCAAGGTTTCCCAAACCTCAAAATGCCTATAAATACACCCCTCACCACACCCACAATTCAGTTTTGCAAACTTTGCCTCCTATGGAGGTGGTGAAGCAAGTTTGTGCTAAGATTTCTACGTTGACATGCGCTTCTCAGCATTTTGATGCCCGGTTCCTCTCGGAGTACAGCGAATGTCAGAGGGATGTGAAGGGAGTATCACTTATTGAATGCAATGATTTCCCTAACGGGGGTCTATTTCATAGGTTCTCTGTTATTGGTCGTAGAGATTCATCTCCTATCTCCCTTTTCAGATCGACGATATACTCTCATATACCATTACCTCTACTGATAACTGTTTCAGTACTGGTTTGGCTATCTGTTATATGTGGATGGGTGTCTTTTGGTAAGTATGTTTTTTATTACTTAAGACACCCCAGCTATGGTTTGGCACTTTATGCTTTTATATAAAGTTCTAAATATATGTATTGTACTTATATTTGTCATGAGTCAGGTTCATGCATTTCCTTGTGCAGACTGTCAGTTTCATATTTGGGGAAAATAAACATATTAAGAAATATTTTTTCTTACCTGGGGTTTTAGTCTTTTTTTCTGATTGACTACATTTTTCTTACAAATTGCTGGCAGTACTAGGCCCGCGGGTGCGCCAAATGCTAGACTTTATTGCGTCATTCTTGGCGCAATAATTTTATGCTGCGAAAGTACGTCCGTTGACGCAAGTTTCGTCATTTCCGGCGTCGTAGTTGATGCCAAGTCTTACACGTGGTTGCTTTGTTAGTGAGGCAAGTGTGTCATTTCCGGATGTTGTTGGCGCCAACAAATTTTCTCAGTTACGTTGTGCGTCATACTTGGCGCCAAATTTTTCATTTATTTATTACCCCATTGCTATTTGCCTCTTGCCTTTTTCTATGTCAGAGGGCTATGCTGTTTGCTTTTTATCCCATTCCTGAAACAGTCATATAAGGAAATTGATCATTTTGCTTTATATGTTGTTTTTTCTTTTACATTTTGCAGGATGTCTCAATCTGATCCTGCCTCAGAAATATCTGTTGGAAATTTGCTGCCTGACATTGGTTCTACCAAAGCTAAGTGCATTTGTTGTAAGATTGTGGAAATTATATCTCCGAATGTCATTTGTAATAGTTGTCATGATAAACTTTTACATGCAGAGAATGTATCCATCAGTAATAGTACATTGCCAGTTGCAGTTCCTTCAACTTCTAATGTACATGATATACCTATGAATTTTAAAGAATTTGTTACTGATTCTATTCAGAAGGCTTTGTCTGCATTTCCGCCTTCTAATAAACGTAAAAGGTCTTTTAAAACTTCATATAGTTGATGAAATTTCAAATGACCGACAACATAATGCCTTATCTTCCTCTGATGAGGATCTATCTGATTCAGAAGATCCTTCCTCAGATATTGACACTGACAAATCTACTTATTTGTTCAAAATAGAGTATATTCGTTCTTTGTTAAAAGAAGTGTTAATTACTTTTGGATATTGAGGAAGCTAGTCCTCTTGACATTTAGACTAGTAAACGTTTAAATGCTGTTGTTAAACCTCCTGTGGTTTCTCCAGAGGTTTTTCCTATTCCTGATCATATTTCTGATATGATTTCTAAGGAATGGAATAAGCCAGGTACTCCTTTTATTCCTTCTTCAAGGTTTAAAAAATTGTATCCTTTACCAGCAATTTCTATAAACGTACCACTATTCCTATGGAAGATAGTACTTCTTTTAAAGATCCTTTAGGAAACTTGAATCCTATCTAAGGAAAGCCTTTTTATATTCAGGTCATCTTCTCAGGCCTGCAATTTCTTTGGCTGATGTTGCAGCTGCATAAACTTTTTGGTTGGAGAATTTAGCGCAACAAGAATTGGATTCTGACATATCTTGCATTCTTCGCTTACTGCAACATGCTAATCATTTTATTTGTGATGCCATTTTTGATATTGTCAAAATTTATGTGAGATCCATGTCTTTAGCTATTAGCTAGAAGAGCTTTGTGGCTTAAATCTTGGAATGCTGATATGACATCTAAGTCTAGATTATTATCTCTTTCTTTCCAAGGTAATAATTTATTTGGTTCTCAGTTGGATTCTATTATTTCAACTGTTACTTGGCGAAAGGTAGTGTTTCTTCATTAGGATAAAAAAACCTAAGGGTAAATTTAAGGCTTCTAACCGTTTTCGTTCCTTTTGTCAAAATAAGGAACAAAAATCGAATCCTTCCCCCAAGGAATCTGCTTCCAATTGGAAGCCTTCCTCAAATTGGAATAAATCCAAGCCTTTTAAGAAACCAAAGTCAGCCCCTAAGGCCGCATGAAGGTGGGGCCCTCATTCCAGCTCAGCTGCTAGGGGGCAGATTAAGGTTTTTCAAGGATGTTTGGATAAATTATTTCCAAAATCAATGGATTCAGAGCATTGTCTCTCAAGGGTATCGAATAGGATTCAGAGTAAGACCTCCTGTGAGAAGATTTTTTTTCTCTCACGTATCCCAGCAAATCCAGTAAAAGCTCAGGCTTTCCTGAAGTGTGTTTCAGACCTGGAGTCTTCAGGGGTAATCATGCCGGTTCCTTTTCAGGAACAAGGTCTGGGGTTTTATTCAAATCTATTCATTGTCCCAAAGAAGGAAAATTCATTCAGACCAGTTCTGGATCTGAAAATTTTGAATCGTTATGCAAGAGTACCAACTTTCAAGATGGTGACTATAAGGACTATTCTGCCTTTTGTTCAGCAAGGACATTATATGTCTACAATAGACTTGCAGGATGCATACCTTCATATTCTGATTCATCCAGAACATTATCAGTTCCTGAGATTCTCTTTTCTAGACAAGCATTACCAATTTGTTGCTCTTCCATTTGGCCTAGCAAGAGCTCCAAGAATCTTTTCAAAAGTTCTAGGTGCCCTACTCTCTGTAATCAGAGAACAGGGTACTGTGGTGTTTCCTTATTTGGACGATATCTTGGTACTAGCTCAGTCTTTACGTTCTGCAGAATCTCACACAAATCAACTAGTGTTGTTTCTTCAAAAACATGGTTGGAGGATCAATTTACCAAAGAGTTTCTTGATGCCTCAGACAAGGGTCACCTTTTTAGGCTTCCAGATAGATTCAGTGTCCATGACTCTGTCTCTAACAGACAAGAGACGTTTGAAATTGGTTGCAGGCTGTCGGCACCTTCAGTCTGTCATTCCCTTCAGTGGCTATGTGCATGGAAGTTTTAGGCCTCATGACTGCACAATCTGACTCAATTCCTTTTGCTCGTTTTCACATGAGACCTCTCCAGCTTTGTATGCTGAATCAATGGTGCAGGGATTATACAAAGATATCAGTTAATATCCTTAAATCCCAATGTTTGACACTCTCTGACGTGGTGGTTAAATCGCCAGCGTTTAGTTCAAGGTTGGGGAGCTGTTTGAGGATCTTTGACAGCACAAGGGGTTTGGAAATCTCAAGAGGCGAGATTATCAATCAATATTTTAGAACTCCATGCAATTCTCAGAGCTCTTCAGTTTTGGCCTCTGTTGAAGAGAGAACAGTTAATTTGCTTTCAGACAGACAATATCACAACTGTGGCAAATGTCAATCATCAAGGTGGGACTCAGTCCTCAAGCTATGAAAGAAGCATCTCGGATACTTGCTTGGGTGGAATCCAGCTCCTGTCTAATCTCTGCGGTGCATATCCCAGGTGTAGACAATTGGGAGGCGGATTATCTCAGCAGTCAGACTTTACATCCAGGGGAGTGGTCTTTCCATCCAGATGTGTTTTCTCAGATTGTTAAGATGTGGGGTCTTCCAGAGATAGATCTCATGGCCTCTCATCTAAACAAGTAACTTCCCAGATACCTGTCCAGGTCCAGGGATGTTCAGGCGGAAGCAGTGGATGCGCTGACACTTCCTTGGTGTTATCATCCTGCTTACATTTTCCCGCCTCTAGTTCTTCTTCCAAGAGTGATCTCCAAAATCATCATGGAACAATCGTTTGCGTTGCTGGTGGCTCCAGCATGGCCACACAGGTTTTGGTATGCGGATCTTGGTCGGATGTCCAGTTGCCAACCTTGGCCACTTCCGTTAAGGCCAGACCTACTGTCTCAAGGTCCATTTTTCCATCAGGATCTCAAATCGTTAAATTTGAAGGTATGGAAATTGAACGCTTAGTGCTAAGTCATAGAGGCTTCTCTGACTCGGTGATTAATACTATGTTACAAGCTTGTAAATCTGTCTCTAGAAAGATTTATTATCGAGTTTGGAAGACTTACATTTCATGGTGTTCTTCTCATACATTTTCTTGTCATTCTTTTAGAATTCCTAGAATTTTACAGTTTCTTCAGGATGGTTTGGATAAAGGTTTGTCATCAAGTTCCTTGAAGGGACAAATCTCTGCTCTTTCTGTTTTATTTCACAGAAAGATTGCTAAACTTCCTGATATTCACTTTTTTGTACAGGTTTTAGTTCGTATTAAGCCTGTCATTAAATCAATTTCTCCTCCTTGGAGTCTTAATTTGGTTTTGAAGGCGTTACAAGCTCCTCCTTTTTTCAGCCTATGCATTCTTTGGACATTAAACTACTTTCCTTGGAAAGTGTTTTTCCTTTTGGCTATCTCTTCTGCTAGAAGAGTTTCTGAGCTTTCTGCTCTTTCGTGTGAATCCCCTTTTCTGATTTTTCATCAGGATAAGGCGGTTTTGCGGACTTCTTTTAAATTTTTACCTAAGGTTGTGAATTCTAACATTAGTAGAGAAATTGTTGTCCCTTCCTTGTGTCCAAATCCTAAGAATTCTTTGGAAAGATCCTTACATTCTTTAGATGTGGTAAGAGCTTTGAAATATTATGTTGAAGCTATTAAAGATTTCAGGAAGACTTCTAGTCTATTTGTTATATTTTCGGGTCCTAGGAAAGGTCAGAAGGCTTCTGCTATTTCCTTGGCTTCATGGTTAAAGCTTTTGATTCATTCAGCTTATTTGGAGTCGGGTAAGACCCCACCTCAGAGAATTACGGCTCATTCTACTAGATCAGTCTCCACTTTTTGGGCTTTTAAGAATGAAGCTTCAGTTGATCAGATTTGCAAAGCAGCAACTTGGTCCTCTTTGCATACATTTACTAAATTCTACCGTTTTGATGTATTTGCTTCTTCAAAAGCAGTTTTTGGTATAAAAGTTCTTCAGGCAGCTGTTTCAGATTGATTCTTCTACTGATGTTTTAAGTTTTTCTTGTCATTATAGAATAAACTTATAATTTGGGTTGTGGATTATTTTTTGAGCGGAAAATGGCTGTTTTTTATTTTATCCCTCCCTCTCTGACTCTGTCGTGGAGTTCCACATCTTGGGTATTGATATCCCATACGTCACTAGCTCATGGACTCTTGCCAATTACATGAAAGAAAACATATTGCCTGATAAATTCTCAGAGCTCTTCAGTTTTGGCCTCTGTTGAAGAGAGAACAGTTAATTTGCTTTCAGACAGTCCATGAGGCCCGCCCTTTTTATGGTAGTTATGATTTTTTTGTATAAAGCACAATTATTTACAAATTCCTTTGTTGATGCTTTTTACTCCTTTTTTGTCACCCCACTACTTGGCTATTCGTGAAACTGAATTGTGGGTGTGGTGAGGGGTGTATTTATAGGCATTTTGAGGTTTGGGAAACTTTGCCCCTCCTGGTAGGATTGTATATCCCATACGTCACTAGCTCATGGACTCTTGCCAATATGAAATAAATTAATTTATCAGGTAAGTTCTTACATAAATTATGTTTCTCCAACATTGGTATGTCCGGTCCACGGTTTCATCCTTACTTGTGGGATATTCTCTTCCCCTACAGGAAATGGCAAGGAGAGCACACAGCAAGAGCTGTCCATATAGCCCCCCTCTGGCTCCGCCCCCCAGTCATTCTCCTTGCCGCTCTGAACAAGTAGCATCTCCACGGGGATGGTGAGGAGTTTGTGGTGTTAGTTGTAGTTTTTTATTTCTTCTATCAAGAGTTTATTTTAAAATAGTGCCGGTTTGTACTATTTACTCTACAACAGAAAATGAAGAAGATTTCTGTTAAAAGAGGAGTATGATTTTAGCAGCAGTAACTAAAATCAATTGCTGTTCCCACGCAGGACTGTTGAGCCCAGAGAACTTCAGTTGGGGGGAACAGTTTGCAGACTTATCTGCTTCAGGTACAATTAGTCATATTTCTAACAAGACATGTTAATGCTAGAAGACTGTCAGTTTTTCCCTTAGGGGATTGGTAAGCCATTTTCTTAGATTCATAACAGATTAAGGCTTATAAATGGGCTCTATACTGGTTGACACTATTGTGGGCTAAATCGATTGGTTTATATCAGATTTATTGGACATTTAGAGTGTTTTTTTGTGTTATAAAAGCACTTTTGGGAACGTTTTTTTCGCCTGGCATCTAGTTAGACTACTACTTCAGTCAGAAAGGCCCCTTCACTCTGGTAATGCAGATGAAGGAGGCCCCGTTTTCGCGCCTCAATTGCGCAGTTTATTTCCTTGGCAGTGCATGCAGCTTCATTTGAGGGTCCTGTGGGTAAAGAAAACGGACTCAGGAAGGTTTATTTCAGTGCTGAATCACTTTAAGGGAAGGTAAAAAGCCACAGCAAGGCTGTGGCAGTGTTTTTTGTGTGATAAAATTGTTTATTTGAACAAATAGCTCTGTTTTGCTCATTTTAAGGGTTAAAGTCTTTAAACTTGGTGTGCAATACTTTCAAGGCACTAGGACTCTGGGGTGCAAATTTTGTAAAAATCGGACATTGCCTTCATAGTTTTTCAAACTTTCAGAAATAAAGTGTGCTTGTTTATTATTTAACCCCTTAAGGACCAAGGACGTACGCCACACGTCCTCAAAAAAAATACACTTAATGACCGAGGACGTGTGGCGTACGTCCTTGGTCTGGAAAGCAGCTGGAAGCGATCCTGCTCGCTTCCAGCTGCTTTCCGGTTATTGCAGTGATGCCTCGATATGGAGGCATCCTGCAATAACCCCCCTTGGCCATCCGATGCAGAGAGAGCCACTCTGTGGCCCTCTCTGCACCGGACATCGGTGGCCGGTATCGTTGGTGGGTGGGAGCAAGTCTGGGAGGCGGGTGGGCGCTGCGCGTGCACGGGGCGGGAGCGGGAGGGAACCGCTACACTACAGAAAAATAAAGTTTAAAAAGTACATCAAATAACTTGTTTAAAGCTGTAAATAACAGCTAAGAGATGTGGAAGGGGTGGGGGGTTGATCTTGGGGGGGGGGAAGCTACACTGCAGAAAAGGGTTTTTTTTTTTTTTTAAAAAAGGCACATTTTTTCACTAAACTGGGTACTGGCAGACAGCTGCCAGTACCCAAGATGGCGCCCATTAAGGCAGAGGGGGAGGGTTAGAGAGCTCTTTGGTGGGGGATCAGTAAGGCTGGGGGCTAAGGGGGGATCCTACACAGCAGCATATGTAAATATGCTAACCCCCCCCCCCCCCCCCCCCAAATATAGCTTTTATTTTAGTACTGGCAGAGTTTCTGCCAGTACTTAAGATGGCGGGGACAATTGGGGGGAGGGAAGAGAGCTGTTTGGGAGAGATCAGGGGGTCTCATGTTTCAGGTGGGAGGCTGAGCTCTACACTAAAGCTAAAATTAACCCTGCAAGCTCCCTACAAGCTACATAATTAACCCCTTCACTGCTAGCCATAATACACGTGTGAAATGCAGCGGCATTTGGCGGCCTTCTAATTACCAAAAAGCAACGCCAAAGCCATATATGTCTGCTATTTCTGAACAAAGGGGATCCAAGAGAAGCATTTACAACCATTTGTGCCATAATTGCACAAGCTGTTTGTAAATGATTTCAGTGAGAAACCTAAAATTGTGAAAAATTTAACGTTTTTTTTTAATTTGATCGCATTTGGCGGTGAAATGGTGGCATGAAATATACCAAAATGGGCCTAGATCAATACTTGGGGTTGTCTACTACACTACACTAAAGCTAAAATTAACCCTAGAAGCTCCCTACATGCTCCATAATTAACCCCTTCACTGCTGGGCATAATACACTTGTAGTGCGCAGTGGCATTTAGCAGCCTTCTAATTACTAAAAAGCAACGCCAAAGCCATATATGACTGCTATTTCTGAACAAAGGGGATCCCAGAGAAGAATTTACAACCATTTAAGCCATAATTGCACAAGCTGTTTGTAAATAATTTCAGTGAGAAACCAAAAGTTTGTGAAAAAATTTGTAAAAAAGTGAACGATTTTTTGTATTTAATCGCATTTGGCGGTGAAATGGTGGCATGAAATATACCAAAATGGGCCTAGATCAATACTTTGGGATGTCTACTAAAAAAAATTATATACATGTCAATGGATATTCAGAGATTCCTGAAAGATATTAGTGTTCTAATGTAACTAGCGCTAATTTTGAAAAATAATGGTTTGGAAATAGCAAAGTGCTACTTGTATTTATGGCCCTATAACTTACAAAAAAAGCAAAGAAGATGTAAACAATGGGTATTTCTAAACTCAGGACAAAATTTAGAAACTATTTAGCACGGGTGTTTTTTGGTGGTTGTAGATGTGTAACAGATTTTGGGGGTCAAAGTTAGAAAAAGTGTGTTTTTTTTTCAATTTTTTCCTCATATTTTATAATTTTTTTTATAGTAAATTATAAGATATGATGAAAATAATGGTATCTTTAGAAAGTCCATTTAATGGCGAGAAAAACGGTATATAATATGTGTGGGTACAGTAAATGAGTAAGATGAAAATTACAGCTAAACACAAACACCGCAAAAATGTAAAAATAGCCTTGGTCCCAAACGGACAGAAAATGGAAAAGTGCTGTGGTCATTAAGGGGTTAAAGAGACAGTAACGCTTTTCTTTAAAAACGTGCATTATTAGCCTGCCATATTCTGTTTAACATGTCTGTACCTTCAGATAGCTTATGCTCTGTATGTATGGAAGCCAAGGTGGTTCCCCCTATTAATGTTTTGTGCAAATTGTGTCATAGCGTCCAAACAAAGTAAGGACAGTACTGTCACATTTAATAAGATTGCCCAGGATGATTCTTCATGTGAAGGTAGTGGGGATAGTTTATCATCCTCTCCTTCTGTGTCAACACCAGTTTTGCCCGCGCAGGCGATACCTAGTACATCTAGCGCGCCAATGCTGGTTACTATGCAGCAATTAACTGCAGTGATGGATAATTCTATAGCAAATCTATTATCCAAACTGCCATCCTATTCTAGAAAGCGTGATTGCTCAGTTTTTAAATACAGAAGATGAGCAGGTTAGCGCTGAGGACAATTTATCAGTTGTTCCCTCACATCAATCTGAGTATAGCAGTGAGGGAGGGCCTGTCTGAGGGGGAAGTTTCTGACTCAGGAAAAGTTTCTCAGCAGGCAGACACTGATATAGTGATTTTTAAATTTAAGATAGAACACCTCCGCGCCCTGCTTAAGGAGGTCCTAACTACTCTAGATTATTGTGATTCTCTGGCAATTCCAGAGAAATTATGCAAGATGGACAAATTCTTAGAGGTTCCAGTGCACGCTGATGCCTTTCCAATACCAAAGCGGGTGGCGGACATAGTGACTAAGGAGTGGGAAAAGCCAGGTATACCTTTTGTTTCACCTCCTATATTCAAGAAAATGTTCCCCATTGTCGACCCCAGAAAGGACACATGGCAAATGGTTCCTAAGGTTGAGGGGGCGGTTTCAATGTTAGTTAAGCGCACAACTATTCCTATTGAGGACAGTTGCGCTTTCAAAGATCCTATGGATAAAAGATTAGAAGGACTGTTAAAAAAGAATTTATTCAGCAGGGCTTCCTTCTTCAACCAATCTCGTGCATTATTCCTGTCACTACCGCAGCGTATTTTGGTTCGAGGAACTGGAAAATTCGCTTCAAAGGGAGACTCCATATGATGAAGTCATGGACAGAATTCACGCACTTAAGTTGGCTTTGGATGCCGCTTTTCAATTGATAAGTTAGCGGCGAAAAATTCAGGGTTTGCTATAGTGGCACGCAGAGCGCTTTGGTTAAAATCGTGGTCGGCGAATGTGTCGTCCAAGAATAAATTGCTTAATATTCCTTTCAAGGGTAAGACCCTTTTCGGGCCGGAATTGAAAGAGATTATTTCAGACATTACTGGTGGAAAGGGACATGCCCTCCCACAAGATAGGCCTTTTTTTTTTTTTTTTTTTTTTTTTTTCAAAACCAAGCTTTATTGATCAAGTATAAATAACATTAACAACAATTGAAGTTACATCTGGCGATAGGTTCTTCTGCTTAGATTAAGTGAAGTGAACTTAATTACTTTAAAGTCCATATCTGTTCTTTGCCAACATGACTCCAAAGAGCTTGTAATCATAAAAGTCAATTTTTCTCTTTTTTCTCGGAAAAAGGTATAACTCAACAATAAAAATAATTCCCGGTGCCTCAAAGTTCCTTGATATTAGTTATCTTGTACAATTATCCTCTCAGAGAAAAGAGAAGTATAGCCTTAGGAAGGTAAGAAAATAATCTGGAGGGGAGGGGAAAGGAAAAAAAAAAAAAAAAAAATTAGAAATTTCAACAGTTGCGCATGGGGCCGTGTGCCTGAGTGTCACAAAACTCCCTAATTAGATCGGTGTTCCCTTCCATTGTGCCATCATCATCTCATAGATCTCTATTTGGTATGTTTTAAGGTAGTGCAGCTTTTCTAGGGCAAGCAGGTCAGTCACAGAAGTACGCCATCCGAGATTGTGGGGATGTCTGTTGACTTCCACCTTCTAGGTATCAATCGCTTTGCTCCTGTGAGCATTATTAATAAGAGAGATTGTTTGTGTATGTTTTGGATCTTGGGAAGATTTAAGAAGAGGAGTGCCTCCGGGGAGGCAGGGACCCCCATTTGCAAAATATCAGATATTTGTCTGAAGATATTCGCCCAGAAGCCGTTCAGGGCCGGGCATGACCACCATATATGTATGGGTGTCCCCTCACCCCCGCAGCCCCTCCAGCACAAGGGGCTAGTCACAGGGTATAGGCAGTGCAATTTTTTTGGTGTGAGATACCATCTGCACTGAAGTTTCAGATGGATCTCTTGTACTGTCGCTGAGATAGAGGAGCGTTTGATCAGCCTGAATGCCCTGTGCCATTCTTCTTGTTCGTATTCCCTGCCGAGTTCTTTGTGCCAGGTCAGTGTGTATGTGGGGAGAGGGTGGTCTGGGGGGACTGTAAGTAGTTAATAAATAAGGGAGATCAGCCATTTTTGAGAAGATAGGCCTTTTAAGACTAAGAACATATCTAATTTTCGTTCCTTTCGCAATTTCAGGAACGGACCAATTCCTAACTCTGCGGCCTCCAGACAAGAAGGCAACACTTCCCAACCTAAACCAGCATGGAAACCATTGCAAGGTTGGAACTAGGGTAAACAGGCCAAAAAGCCTGCTGCTGCTACCAAGTCAGCATGAAGGGGTAGCCCCGATCCGGGACCGGATCTAGTAGGGGGCAGACTCTCTCTCTTTGCTCGGGCTTGGGCAAGAGATGTTCCGGATCCCTGGACACTAGAATAGTCTCTCAGGGATATCTTCTTGAATTCAAGGAACTTCCTCCAAAGGGAAGGTTCCACATGTCTCGCTTATCTTCAGACCAGATGAAGAGACAGGCATTCTTACAATGCGTAGGAGACATAGTAAAGATGGGAGTGAACCCAGTTCCAATAACGGAACGAGGAAGATTTTTCCAACAATCCAGGAGGGTCAATACATGACTACCGTGGATTTAAAGGATGCGTATCTGCATATTCCTATCCACAAAGATCTCCATTAGTTCATGAGGTTCGCCATCCTGGAAAGACAGTTCGTGGCTCTTCCATTCGGTTTAGCCACTGCTCCCAGAATTTTCACAAAGGTGCTAGGGTCCCTTCTAGCGGTACTAAGACCGAGGGGCATTGCTATAGCATCTTACCTAGACGACATTCTAACCCAAGCGTCTTCTCTTGCCAAAGCAAAGGCCCATACAAGACATTTTTCTAGCCTTTCTCAGATCTCACGGGTGGAAGGTGAACGTAGAAAAGAGTTCCCTTTCTGGGAACAATAATAGATTCTATGGAAATGAAGATCTTCCTGACAGAGGTCAGAAAATCAAAGCTTCTGAGCGCTTGTCAAGTTCTTCACTCTATTCTGCAGCCTTCCATAGCTCAGTGCTTGGAAGTAATTGGATTAATGGTCGCAGCGATGGACATAGTTCCTTTTGCTCGAATTCAACTAAGACCATTACAACTGTGCATGCTCAAACAGTGGAATGGGGATTATACAGACTTGTCTCCCCAGATTCAAGTAGACCAGATAATCAGGGATTCTCTACGCTGGTGGTTGTCTCAGGATCACCTGTTTCAGGGAATGAGTTTCCGCAGACCAGAGTGGGTCATCGTCAGGACCAACGCCAGTCTCTTAGGCTGGGGCGCGGTCTGGGACTCTCTGAAAGCTCAAGGTCTATGGTCTCGAGAAGAGTCTTTTCTTCCGATAAACATTTTAGAACTGAGATCGATATTCAATGCGTTCCTGGTTTGGCCTCACCTGACAAAGGTCAAATTCATATGGTTCCAGTCGGACAACATGACGACTGTAGCGTACATCAATCATCAGGGGGGAACAAAGAGTTCCTTGGCGATGAGAGAGGTATCCAAGATCATCAAATGGGCGGAGGATCACTCCTGCCATCTATCTGCAATTCACATCCCAGGAGTAGACAACTGGGAGGCGGATTATTTGAGTCGTCAGACGTTCCATCCGGGGGAGTAGGCACTCCACCCGGAGGTCTTTGCCCAGTTAACTCAACTATGGGGCATTCCAGATATGGATCTGATGGCGTCTTGTCAGAACTCCAAGGTTCCTACGGGTCCAGATCCAGGGATCCCAAGGCGACACTGGTGGATGCATTGGTGGCGCCTTGGTCGTTCAATCTAGCTTATGTGTTTCCACCGTTCCCTCTCTTTCCCAGGCTTGGGATCAAACAGGAGAAGGCCTCGGTGATTCTGATAGCTCCTGCGTGGCCACGCAGGACTTGGTATGCAGACCTGGTGAATATGTCATCGGCTCCACCATGGAAGCTACCTTTGAGACAGGATCTTCTAGTACAAGGTCCATTCGAACATCCAAATCTAGTCTCTCTGCATCTGACTGCTTGGAAATTGAACGCTTGATTCTATCTAAGCGTGGGTTTTCAGATTAGGTTATAGATACTCTGATTCAGGCCAGGAAGCCTGTGACTAGGAAAATTTACCATAAGATATGGAAAAAATATATCTGTTGGTGCGACTCCAAGGGATACTCTTGGAGTAAAATTAAAATTCCGAGGATACTTTCCTTTCTCCAAGAGGGTTTGGATAAAGGTTTGTCAGCTAGTACTCTAAAAGGACAGATATCTGCTCTGTCTGTTTTGTTGCACAAACGTCTGGCAGCCGTGCCAGATGTACAGGTGTTTGTACAGGCTTTAGTCAGAATCAAGCCTGTCTACAGACCTTTGACTCCTCCATGGAGTCTAAATTTAGTTCTTTCAGTTCTTCAAGGGGTTCCGTTTGAACCCTTACATTCCATAGATATTAAGTTACTATCTTGGAAGTTCTGTTTTTGGTTGTTTTTTTCTTCTGCTAGAAGAGTTTCTGAATTGTCTGCTTTGCAGTGTGTTCACCCTATCTGGTATTCCATTCAGATAAGGTAGTTTTATGTACAAAGCCTGGTTTTCTTCCAAAAGTGGTTTCCAACAGGAATATTAACCAGGAAATAGTGGTTCCTTCTCTGTGTCCGAATCCAGTTTCGAAGAAGGAACGTTTGTTACATAATTTAGATGTAGTTCGTGCTTTGAAATTCTATTTAGAAGCAACGAAGGATTTCAGACAGACATCTTCTTTGTTTGTCGTCTATTCTGGTAAGAGGAGAGGACAGAAAGCTACTGCTACCTCTCTTTACTTTTGGCTGAAAAGCATCATCCGATTGGCTTATGAGACTGCTGGACGGCAGCCTCCTGAACAATTTACAGCTCATTCTACTAGAGCTGTGGCTTTCACATGGGCCTTCAAGAACGAGGCTTCTGTTGATCAGATCTGTAGGGCAGCGACTTGGTCTTCCCTGCATACTTTGCCAAATTTTACAAATTCGATACTTATGCTTCTTCGGAGGCTATTTTTGGGAGAAAGGTTTTACAAGCAGTGGTGCCTTCCGTTTAGGTAACCTGATTTGCTCCCTCCCTTCATCCGTGTCCTAAAGTTTTGGTATTGGTTCCCACAAGTAAGGATGAAACCGTGGACCGGACACACCAATGTTGGAGAAAACAGAATTTATGTTTACCTGATAAATTTCTTTCTCCAACGGTGTGTCCGGTCCACGGCCCGCCCTGGTTTTTTAGTCAGGTTTGAAAAATTTCTTTCTTTCTTTATACACTACAGTCACCACGGCACCCTATAGTTTCTCCTTTTTCTCCTAACCGTCGGTTGAATGACTGGGGGGCGGAGCCAGATGGGGGGCTATATGGACAGCTCTTGCTGTGTGCTCTCCTTGCCATTTCCTGTAGGGGAAGAGAATATCCCACAAGTAAGGATGAAACCGTGGACCGGACACACCGTTGGAGAAAGAAATTTATCAGGTAAACATAAATTCTGTTTTTTTCAGGCTGTGGTGACCACAGATTAGGGCACCACAGCCCTAATCTGAGGTCACTTCTGTATGAGGAGAGTCCACGGCCCCTGCCTGTATACTCTGATGGGTGGAGCAAAATTTATTTTCTCTTACAGCACCATTTATACCTTGATATTTCTCCTACTGTTCCTTGTTCCCTTGGCAGAATGACTGGGATATGAGGGAAGTAGGGGGAGTATTTAAGCCTTTGGCTGGGGTGTCTTTGCCTCCTTTTGGTGGCCAGGCTAAGTATTTCCCAACAGTAAGGAATGATGCCGTGGACTTTCCTCATACAGAAGGAAATTAAATTATCAGGTAAGTATAATGTTTTTTACCTACTCCAATAATGCAGTGTATACCCTTAACCCTCAGCACCTGAATATTATTCTGTTACAGTGAGTTTGAGGAAACTGTATTATAAAGTGTAAATTATGCTTTTTGTTTTGTTTTTTCCTATTTCAGCAACCCTGTGGATTTAAGTAACCCTAGCATCATAGGCACAACACCCAAATTTCAGGAACAGTTTCTAAATATAAGTGTGGGGAACCAGGACGTGAACCAGTACTCTTGCCTCAAGCAGTTGCCTCAGATCTTCTTCCGAGCCATGCGTGGAGTCAGCTGTCTAGTGGATGCTTTCCTAGGTAATGTTAAGTCTTTCGTAAAGCTGCTGTTTTTTTTTTTTTTTTTTTATAAGGTGATCCCTTCTAGAATTTTTTAGACAAGAGTACTACACTGTGTTTAAAGCTAGCAGATCATTTTATAAACTGCCTAGACAAATAATAGTACAACAATATATAATTCTGCTATAAGCAGAACTTCCAGATTAGTTAATTCTTAGTAGAAATGTTGATCTCAACTCTGTCCTGATGTCAGTATTGCTTCACAAATAGTCTTGTAAATAGTCTTTTACAGACAGGTTTGAAGCTTCCTCCTGTCAATTTGAATTCTGCTGTTGGGTCACTATTACTCCACTAGGAATTTTAGGAACATTTTTAACAGATTCAATGGGCATGTGTGTTGTCATAGTAAAAATAAATATAATGGTGCATTCAAAGTGCTTCTTTAGTTTTCCGAGCTAGAATGTGATGGTGTAATCAAAAGGACATTATACCCAAATGTTAAAGCACTTGAAAGTGATTTAGCTGCAACATATCTGTAAAAAGCCAACTATAAAATATCACCTGAACATCTCTATGTAAAAACGCAAGATATTTACCTCAATGTCACACTCCATTGTAAAAAGACTTTAAGCAGTCAATCTGAATACTAGCACCGGGACTTGCAAGGGAGTGTGCATTTAGCATGTGCTGGCAGTCATGTTATTTCCCTATTCCGCTTAAGGAAATTTACTATTAAATCTTTCAAGATTTAAGTGAAATCTCACACCTCCGCACTGCTGATGCCGATTGGCTATTGTTTTTTTTTGTTTTGTTTGTTTTTTCACACTTTCAGCTGTAACTGTTCACAAAGCACTTATTATTGTGAGCTAAAGACATTTTGAGGTAGAATGTCTTCCTTTCTTACTTAGAGGTGTTCATGTGATATTTTTTTCTCCGCTCTGTACAGTTATGCTGCATCACTTTCAAGTGATTTAGCATCTGATTATTATATCCCTTTCACAGTAAATAAATATTCTTTGCTTTCTTACCATTCTACATTGGAGAAATAGATTGTACTCATAATCCTTTATTCCTTTTATGATTTTAAATTTATTTTTTGTGGCAGCTAACCTATTTGCTTTCCATATATTATGAGCTCTATTATTTTCACACATTCTGTGATTGTTTTAACTATGCAGAGTTCCAATTGTGTTATTCTATGTGCTTCTGTTACCAGATATTAAAAAAATATCAGTTTGGCAAGTTGCAAGCCTTTTGAAAAGTAATGGCTTTAAAGTAATACTAACACATAACTATGAAAAACTCATGTTTCTTCTTCAGGAGTTGCTGTGTTTAAGAACATTGGGTGTGACAGACTGCCCAAATATGGTATCAAAAATCTACATAATCCACACTTTGGTACAAAGAATCCTGGGAAATCTGTTGATTCTGGTTAACCATCAGTGTAGAAAATACTTTTACCAAGCTGCAGCATTCTGTTTCTCACTTTGATTTCTTACCTGGTTCATTAGCTCATCAATGCAGCTTAGAGCTATCTCTAATAACCGTTGATATTTTAATAATGTGAGTGACATTTCTGTACAGTCTTCTTGGGTATGTAATTTTCCCCCCAATAATCCTCCATAATTAATGTGCCCATTAATTTACTAATGTGGAAAAACATGTTACTGAGAATCATATGCATGCTGTTGGACATAAAACAGATGACTTTCACATTGTAAAGTTTCATTCCTTTCTCATTAGTCTTCGAGATTCAGACAGGAGTCCAAAATCACTGTTGCTATTATCTTCCTATAACTGTCAATCTTATAGATTGTGTAGTAATTTGGAGTAGTATACATTTTGGGTGGTAAATATACCAGCCAACATCAAAACTTCCAAAAAATATCTGAGACAATGATGACTACTAGCGTATAGGTTACATTAAACTAAATGGATTGATCAAACTGTTGTACAGTTTATCAGTTGTACTGAATACTGATTGTAGGTTACAAATCTTATGGCTAAGTGTGTAAAGCTTCTACTTGGCACATATCTTCGCAATCTTTATACATTTTTAGTACCACAATATATTCATGCATTAGAGAGTTTTAATTTATGGTTTGGTTGCAAAGAGATATGACTAAATAAAATGAAGCCATTTAGATGGAGTTCTGCAGGTATATTACTACTTGTGTTTTCAGCCTTGCATTATGGGGAATAAGTATGTTCAGTCATCACACAGGATGAATGTACCTGTCCAAAGTATTTTACCTATTCTTTTTTTTTTTTTATGGATTATCATCCAGCGCATATTTCAGACATCATGAATTTTCTACAAATTATTTAAAAACTGTTATCTATAAAAACAGGCACTCAGTTTTTATAGTATTTGAAAACAGAATGCTGCAGCTTGGTGTATTGGTGTGGAGATTTATTTTTTAATTTTGGATTATGCAAACTTGAATCATCTGTTGGTTAATAAGAGCTATTGGTGAAGGAGAAATGTGTAATTTAACCTTAAATATAGATTAAGCAGTGAATGCTGATTGTTCACTTCATGAATTAATGTGTGATTTTTCAATGTAAAATCTATTGCTAAAAGGTCGAAGCAGTATTATTGTAAACCTTAACTGTCCTTTTACAACTATAGTTTGAAGAATGAAATAAGTGACTTTTGTACTTCAAGTTTTCATGTATCTAATATCTTAAATTAATTTCAAATGTAAGTAAGTCTTACATTTAGTTATTATTCTTCGTCTGTAATACATATTTTATCAGGTAACGCAAGAAATCCCAGTAAGACTTTAAAAACTAAAAAAAAAAACATGTTTACATTAATAGTGCTTAACTTGTAATGAAAGCAGTCATGGTGAATTATATAAGTAAAACAAAAAAGAGCGCCTCATGGTGCAGAAAAAGACTTTCTGACCATTTTAAGAAACTATGTAGGAGTGGACTCACAAAAGTGGAGCACTATATGCAAGTGCTGATATCTCAGGCTGGGCCTCTCATTCTCCAGCTGACTGTCTCTCAGGGATATCAGTGGCAAATCAGATGTTAGTTATGAAACATAAAGCACAGAGAGAAAACCCAATAGTGCAGCACAATTTTGATGCCAACAGTATATTGTGAAATTAGTGCATATATTACTCACATTTGGTAGCGCACTAGAAAATAGTGCTGAATATTGCAGGCTGGATGTCAGTTACCAGCTGACCTTAATAATTTGGTCCCCCAGGAGGAATAATGATGAGTTCAGGAATCCAAAGCCATCTCCAGGAAAGGAAAAGGAATAAAGTAGTACAAGGCAGGTACTACTAAAACAATTTTTATTCTTAAAACAATAAAATCAACAATGCAACGTGTTTCTCAGCTATAAGTGGCTGTGCTGATGAAACAGCCACTTATAGCTGAGAAATGCTTTGCATTGTTGATTTTATTGTTTTAAGATTTTTTTTTTTTTAGTAGTACCTACCTTGTACTACTTTATTCCTTTCTTTCTTATGACACGGTGAGTCTACGGGATCATCAATTACTGTTGAGAATATCACTCCTGGCCAGCAGGAGGAGGCAAAGAGCACCACAGCAAAGCTGTTAAGTATCACTTCCCTTCCCACAAACCCCAGCCATTCTCTTTTTGTTTTGAAGTCAGGGCAGGCTTACCCTGAGCTTCCATCACGGTCTGAGTCTAGCCGTACTCCACGTTGGTTTATTCAGTAGGGAAGTGGTGGCTTTAAAGCAGTTAGGAACTTGTGAGGTGGGTCTTGCTGAGTTTTTCTAGCATGTTGCTGTCCTGGTATAGAAAGCCTGAGTAGGTTTACTCTGTCTTTCTTTGTTTCACAGGTCTCTGTGAGGAGTGGCATCCTCTCATGCTGGGTAATCTGTTCTCCTGCCAGACAGCTGGAGATACAGGTTAAGTGCCTTTTGGTCTTCTGGGTGGAGGCTGGCACTGAAGGGGTTGAGAACCCTCTGTATTTTATATGGGACTTTGCATCCTAGTCAGGATGTTTTATGGCAGGGGCAGGCACTATATGTGATTTGGAGTCTTAAGGTTGAACTTTAAGTCAATATAGAATCAGAGATTTATTATGCAGTACAGCACTATGTTAAGGACTGCATCTCATTAGAGGAGTTGGCCTCTCAGACACTTATTTTAATCGGACATTGGAACGGCATTGGAGTGCTTCCCCTACATTACGCCTTAGTTATGAGGGAGAAGTCAGGGATTATTAGGTAGATAATTTATTATTAGGCTGCCGTTACTAAACTTTTTTTCTGTAAAGCTGCCGGCGGAATGAAGTGCGATATTTAGTGCGCGTTTCATTTCCTTGCCGAGGTTTTAGTTCCCGCATCCTTCCTCTCCAAAGTGGAGTGGCACCATTTTTTGGCGTCTTTTCGTTCATTGGGGTTCTCTCTGCTTCGTCCTCAGGCATGGGGATGGAGCGGCGCTCATTATCTGTCCAGTTTATGTCCCCTTAATAAGAGGACCCTGTTCAGGGATGTCTGCAGACCGGGAGAGCAGTTTTTCAGGTTTGACAGCGATGTGCCTTGTATTTCAGTTAATTAATCATTTTCAGGCTCCTGGGACAACAGTTGGAAATGTTTAGTCCCTTATATTGAAATAATTCTTTAAATAGATATATTTTTTTAATTTTTAACCCTCTAAGATAATAAACAGTATATGTGTATCTTATCTCTTTCTTCTGTTGAATTTGACCAACTTTCAAGATTTAAAGTGACAGTTTCATTTCATAATAAAACAAGGTATATGTTTTTTACTGTATCAGGACAGGTTCTGACTATCCTGATGGTATGTTAGACGCAAAAAAATGTTTCTATATGCAATTCTGTGCGGCTTTCTTTGCTAAAGCAGGATATGTTTTTGTATAATGAGGGTCAGCTTTCTAACTAAGTGACAATATTTATTCTTTTTTTTTAATAGTTCTATCCTTACATTGTGTTCTTTTAGTAAAGAACACTGTTGCTTTTACACACTGGTTTACCTTCAGTAAGGCGCAAGCAGTGTATGTGTATTGTTGGTTTACTCTTTACAGGTAGCCCTCAGTTTACGCCGGGGTTAGGTTCCAGAAGGAATGGTTGTAAATCGAAACCGTTGTAAATTGAATCCCAGTTAATAATGTAAGTCAAAATTGTCATAAGTAACACCTAATACATTATTTTAAAAGCTTTGAAATGAAGACTTTAAATGCGAAACAGCATTATTAACCTAATAAAATAATCACACAACACAGAATATATAATTAAACTAAGTTAAATGAACAAAAACATTTGCTAAACAGCATTATAAACCTAATAAAATAATCACACAACACAGACTTCACTTGCATTTCTCTGCAAACTGTTCTTTCTATGCATTCCAAACTGGACTGAGTTATAGACAGGAAGATCTTGTTCCTATGAAATCTGCTCTATAGCTCAGATCTGATTAATTTCAGCTTGCTTGGCTTTACTGCAACACAAGCGGACAGCTCCACCTACTGGCTATTTTAATAAATGCACTGCTTCTCAATGCTTTTCAATAGCAGTCACATGACTGGAAAAAAAGGTTGTTATTCTGAAACGGTGTAAATTGAACCGTTGTATAACGAGGGCCACCTGTATTTGATAGGGCAAACTTTAAAAAATAAATTTTCTGTCATGTTTTCACTTATCTCTTGATAGAGATAGTTTACCTCTGAGCCCTTTGTCTCCCATGATGATGCTGTTTCGGGAGGTCCACGTCTTTTTCCTATAACGTCCCTAGCCTCTATGGCGTCACATTCAGTGCCTGCGGTTCCTCTCAATCTTCTAGAGGAGAATTCCTTGCAGAAAGTTATGCCCAGGTATCCTCTGCGATTCCTGGTGTGTTATCTACTTTTCCTTTTAATAAGGGATATTGCAAGAGGAAAATTATAGATTCAGATAGTAGGGTTTCTGTCCGCTTGTTACACAGGTTGTCTTTCCTCATGGATATGATGATGATATTTTGGTAGCCTCTGAGGGTGGAATCTCGGATTTGGACAGTGTAATTCCTTTATCTGCCTCTGAAGTGGTATTCTTCAGATTTAAAGGGACAGTCAAGTCATGATTCAAATAGGGCATGTAATTTTAAACAACCTTACAATTTACTTTTATCACCAATTTTGCTTTGTTCTCTTGGTATTCTTAGTTTAAAGCTAAACCTAAGAGGTTCATATGCAAATTTCTTGGACCTTGAAGGCCGCCTCTAATCTAAATGCATTTTGATAGTTTTTCAGCACTAGAGGGCATTAGTTCATGTGTTTCATATAGATAACATTGAGCTCATGCACGTGAATTTACCATGGAGTCAGCTCTGATTGTCTAAAATGCAAGTCTGTCAAAAGAACTGAAATAAGGGGGCAGTCTGCTGAGGCTTAGATACAAGGTAATTACAGAAGTATAACGTGTATAATTATAACTGTGTTGGTTATGCAAAACTGGGGAATTAATAATTAAAGGGCCATAATACCCAAATGTTTAAACACTTGAAAGTGATGCAGCATAGCTGTAAAAATATCACCTGAACACCTCTATGTAAAATATCACCTGAACATCTCTATGTAAAAAAGAAAGATATTTTACCTCAAAAGTTCCTCAGTAGCCACCTCCCATTGTAAAGGATTTCTAAGCAGCATTTTAGTGTGTCTGTCCTGGGACAGCTGAAAGGATGAGCATTGTGCACTCTCATATTATTTCACCAATCAGGTAAAGGAAGCTTACTATGAAATCTCATGAGAGTTAAGTCAAATCTCATGAGATCACAGTAAGAGGTCATGACCTCAGCACTGCTAATGCTGATTGGCTGCTGTTCATTTCTTCATTTTTTTTTTTTTTTTTTACCTGCAGCTGGGAGCAGGTGAAGTATAACTTTTTACACAGAACTTACTCTGCTGAGCTGAGGAGATTGTGAGGTAAAATATCTTCCTTTTTTACATAGAGATGCTCAGGTGATATTTTCCTGTCAGCTTTTTACAGTTATACTGCATCAGTTTCAAGTGATTTAGCATATGAGTATTATGTCCCTTTAAGGGATTATCTATCTTTTAAAACAACATAAATTCTGGTGTTGACTGTCCTTTTAAGCTTGATCACCTTTGTGTATTGTTTATGGAGGTTTTGGCTTCTTCGGGCGACTCTGATACTCTTATCGTTGTCAACCCCACGGAATTTCATCAATTTCATAGTTGCTTGATGCTTTTTCTCTGTGGAAGTATTTCATGTTACAGTCTGTGCTTGGAGTTTTTATTCAGTAATGGGAGAAGTCAGGGTTTTATTTTTCCCTGTCTTGTTAAAGAAGATTTGTCCTGTCGCTGTCTCCAATAAATATCATGGCGCACGGTGCTTTTAGTAGAAGAGACCTTTTTCTACTCTGACTAGAGAATGTCGATCCCTATAGAGGATAGCTGCTCTTTTTAGTATCAGTGGTCCAAGCTAAGGACTTATATGGAGGTTTGTATTGCCTCTGGCATAGAGTTCCCTTTGAAAGAGAACCAGAACAGAATTAAAGGGACACTGGATACAAAAAAAATTCTTTTGTGATTCAGATAGAGCATGCAATTTTAAGAAACTTTCTATTTTACTCCTATTATCAATTTTTCTTTGTTCTCCTGCTATCTTTATTTGAAAAAGAAGGCATCTAATCTAAGCTATTTTTTGGTTTAGGAACCTGGACAGCACTTGTTTATTGGTCGGTTAAATCAATCCACCAATCAGCAAGAACAACCCAGGTTGTTCACCAAAAATGGGCCGACATCTAAACTTATTCTTGCTTTTCAAATTAAGATACCAAGAGAATGAAGACATTTTGATAATAGGAGTAAATTAGAAAAAAAATGTCATTAACTTAAAGATCCTAGTTAATTCTTTATTCTGATGTTTTCTTACTGGCCATTAAGCCCGGGGCTAAGTTTCTGGTTTCCCTGTGCTATCTCGGGGGGCGTTGTGTTTTGAGTGAGTTTCTTAATCTGGTGGCTGTGAGTAGACCTCACACAAGGCACTTGTTTTTTCAAATACTCTTAGTTTTTCCTTCTGGTGATTCTTAGTTAAGACCTTGTTTGATCCTGATCTAAGTGGTATATTTTTGATATTGAGGGTTGTTTCCAACCACCAGAATAATGTCAAATAGTATCCTGTAGCTTAGTTTATCTTAGCGTGTAGGGTTCGCCTCCAATACAGGATCTATTGGGAGGTTAATGTTGTGTTTTTTTTCAGAGATGGGTACGACATGTCCCTGTTAGGCTGCGGACGTACTGCCTCAGGGTTGCTACCTAGAAACAGACCCTTACTCTCAGACGCAGATTCCATCTCTGTTTTATCTGCGGACCAGATAACAGAGAGGCGTTTTAATTGTTTTTTTGACCTTTTTCTGTGGGAGCGATAGTCAAGTTTCGTGTAAGGCAACAGGATCTAGGATTCTATTCATGCTGTTAGTGGTTCCTGGAAAAGTGGGAGTTTTTTTGCCAGAGTTGGATCTTTAAGTGTCTCAACTAAGTTTTCTCAGAGTACCATCCTTCATATAGAAGGCTGTGATTTGATTCTTCCTTTGATCTTAGAGGGTCAGTTCATGATGATCATAGATCTGGAGGACGCGCATCTTTAAGCCCCTGAGATTTTTCCTTCTGTCAGTCGCTTTCAGTTTGGCGCCCTTCCAGGGTAATATATTGGTTCAGACGCAGTCCTTTCAACAAGCAAACTCTCATTCATATAAAGATGAGTTCCCTTGTTCCAATGATAGGGGTAGTTGTTCTTAGGGACCAAGATAGTTTACGTATCTCTAAACTTTTTTTTCTGACAAGGGTTCAGAATATAAAGGAATTTCCATCTTGCCTTCCTCTGTATTTCTATTAGGCCTTCAGTGGCTTAAAGTATGGAGGTAATTGGTTTGATGGTCTCTGGTTGGACGTCGTCCCTTACTCGTGTCCATCCGAGAGTTCTGCTGTTATGCATACTCGATTTGTAGTACAGAGTTCAGGTGAGTCTGTCTTGGAAGGCAGGTTTTCTCAGGAGAATCAGAGTTCTTACTCTGGAGTCCTTCCTGGGTGATGGTGCCCAGGGTCGCCAGCCGGTTGGGCTACGGATATGGATTCAGGAGGAGTCTTCTCCTCCTTGGAGTTGAGACCAATATACAATGTTCTGTTGATCAGTGGCCTTAGCCCAATTTATCAGGTTCTAGTTGGCCTAATTCTCCTCAGTGGTTTGCATCAACCACCTGGAAGGTACCTGGAGTTCTTTAGCTAGTCTGTGGGCGGACGCTCACAATTGCTATTTATCTGCAATTCATTCCAGGAGTGCATTCTGGGAGCGGTCTTCTTGAAAAATCAGTCTTTCTCCGGGCGCTCTTTCTGGAGGTCTCTCCAGATTAACCCTTAACTAGGGGGGTACTGGAGTCGGATCAGTTGGTAGTATGTCTAGCTCCTTAGGATGCAGCATTGTGGAGTTGTAATATCTTCTCCTTGCAGGTTGTTGAGGAAGGACATTCTGTTCAGGGTCCTTCCTTCATCCAAACTTGTTTTCTTTAAGACTCTCTCGGCTAGATTTGGAGTTTTGTCGGTAACGACCCGGAAAACTAACGCCGGCTTTTTTCTGGCCGCACCATAAAAATAACTCTGGTATTGAGAGTCCACAGAATGGCTGCGTTAGGCTCCAAAAAAGGAGCGTAGAGCATTTTTAACGCAGCTTCAACTCTCGATACCAGAGTTGCTTACGGACGCGGCCAGCCTCAAAAACGTGCTCGTGCACGATTCCCCCATAGGAAACAATGGAGCTGTTTGAGCTGAAAAAAAACCAAACACCTGCAAAAAAGCCGCGTTCAGCTCCTAACGCAGCCCTATTGTTTGCTATGCGGTAACCCTTCCTACGTCTGCACTTAACACTCTAACATGTACCCCGAGTCTAAACACCCCTAACCTTACACTTATTAACCCCTAATCTGCCGCTCTGTAAACCGCCGCTACTAACATTATCCCTATGTACCCCTAATCTGCTGCCCTAACATCGCCGACCCCTATATTATATTTATTAACCCCTAATCTGCCCCCCACAACGTCGCCTACACTTATTAACCCCTAATCTGCCGACCGGACCTGAGCGCTACTATAATAAAGTTATTAACCCCTAATCCGCCTCACTAACCCTATAATAAATAGTATTAACCCCTAATCTGCCCTCCCTAACATCGCCGACACCTAACTTCAAACATTAACCCCTAATCTGCCGACTGGAGCTCACCGCTATTCTAATAAATGTATTAACCCCTAAAGCTAAGTCTAACCCTAACACTAACACCCCCCTAAATTAAATATAATTTTAATCTAACGAAATTAATTAACTCTTATTAAATAAATTATTCCTATTTAAAGCTAAATACTTACCTGTAAAATAAATCCTAATATAGCTACAATATAAATTATAATTATATTATAGCTATTTTAGGATTAATATTTATTTTACAGGTAACTTTGTATTTATTTTAACCAGGTACAATAGCTATTAAATAGTTAAGAACTATTTAATAGCTAAAATAGTTAAAATAATTACAAATTTACCTGTAAAATAAATCCTAACCTAAGTTACAATTAAACCTAACACTATACTATCAATAAATTAATTAAATAAACTACCTACAATTACCTACAATTAACCTAACACTACACTATCAATAAATTAATTAAATACAATTCCTACAAATAAATACAATTAAATAAACTTGCTAAAGTACAAAAAATAAAAAAGAACTAAGTTACAAAAAATAAAAAAATATTTACAAACATAAGAAAAATATTGCAACAATTTTAAACTAATTACACCTACTCTAAGCCCCCTAATAAAATAACAAAGCCCCCCAAAATAAAAAAAATGCCCTACCCTATTCTAAATAACTAAAGTTCAAAGCTCTTTTACCTTACCAGCCCTGAACAGGGCCCTTTGCGGGGCATGCCCCAAGAAGTTCAGCTCTTTTGCCTGTAAAAAAAAAATACAATACCCAAGCCCCCCAACATTACAACCCACCACCCACATACCCCTAATCTAACCCAAACCCCCCTTAAATAAACCTAACACTAAGCCCCTGAAGATCTTCCTACCTTGTCTTCACCTCACCGGGTTCAACGCTCTGTCCAGAAGAGCTCCTCCGATGTCCTGATCCAAGCCCAAGCGGGGGGCTGAAGAGGTCCATGATCCGGCTGAAGTCTTCATCCAAGCGGGAGCTGAAGAGGTCCATGATCCGGATGAAGTCTTCATCCAAGCGGGAGCTGAAGAGGTCCATGATCCGGATGAAGTCTTCTATCAACGGCATCTTCAATCTTCTTTCTTCCGGATCCATCTTGCAGACCTCCGACGCGGAACCTCCTGCTGGCCCGACGGACTAACGACGAATGACGGTTCCTTTAAGGGACGTCATCCAAGATGGCGTCCTTCGAATTCCGATTGGCTGATAGGATTCTATCAGCCAATCGGAATTAAGGTAGGAAAATTCTGATTGGCTGATGGAATCAGCCAATCAGATTCAAGTTCAATCCGATTGGCTGATTCAATCAGCCAATCAGATTGAGCTCGCAATCTATTGGCTGTTCCGATCAGCCAATAGAATGCGAGCTCAATCTGATTGGCTGATTGGATCAGCCAATCGGATTGAACTTGATTCTGATTGGCTGATTCCATCAGCCAATCAGAATATTCCTACCTTAATTCCGATTGGCTGATAGAATCCTATCAGCCAATCTGAATTCGAGGGACGCCATCTTGGATGACGTCCCTTAAAGGAACCGTCATTCGGCTAGTAGGCGTCGGGAGAAGAGGATGTTCCGCGTCGGAGGTCTGCAAGATGGATCCGGAAGAAAGAAGATTGAAGATGCCGTTGATAGAAGACTTCATCCGGATCATGGACCTCTTCAGCTCCCGCTTGGATGAAGACTTCATCCGGATCATGGACCTCTTCAGCTCCCGCTTGGATGAAGACTTCAGCCGGATCATGGACCTCTTCAGCCCCCCGCTTGGGCTTGGATCAGGACATCGGAGGAGCTCTTCTGGACAGATCGTTGAACCCGGTGAGGTGAAGACAAGGTAGGAAGATCTTCAGGGGCTTAGTGTTAGGTTTATTTAAGGGGGGTTTGGGTTAGATTAGGGGTATGTGGGTGGTGGGTTGTAATGTTGGGGGGCTTGGGTATTGTATTTTTTTTTTTACAGGCAAAAGAGCTGAACTTCTTGGGGCATGCCCCGCAAAGGGCCCTGTTCAGGGCTGGTAAGGTAAAAGAGCTTTGAACTTTAGTTATTTAGAATAGGGTAGGGCATTCTTTTATTTTGGGGGGCTTTGTTATTTTATTAGGGGGCTTAGAGTAGGTGTAATTAGTTTAAAATTGTTGCAATATTTTTCTTATGTTTGTAAATATTTTTTTATTTTTTGTAACTTAGTTCTTTTTTATTTTTTGTACTTTAGCAAGTTTATTTAATTGTATTTATTTGTAGGAATTGTATTTAATTAATTTATTGATAGTGTAGTGTTAGGTTAATTGTAGGTAATTGTAGGTAGTTTATTTAATTAATTTATTGATAGTATAGTGTTAGGTTTAATTGTAACTTAGGTTAGGATTTCTTTTACAGGTAAATTTGTAATTATTTTAACTATTTTAGCTATTAAATAGTTCTTAACTATTTAATAGCTATTGTACCTGGTTAAAATAAATACAAAGTTACCTGTAAAATAAATATAAATCCTAAAATAGCTATAATATAATTATAATTTATGTTGTAGCTATATTAGGGTTTATTTTACAGGTAAGTATTTAGCTTTAAATAGGATTAATTTATTTAATAAGAGTTAATTAATTTCGTTAGATTAAAATTATATTTAATTTAGGGGGGTGTTAGTGTTAGGGTTAGACTTAGCTTTAGGGGTTAATACATTTATTAGAATAGCGGTGAGCTCCGGTCGGCAGATTGGGGGTTAATAATTGAAGTTAGGTGTCGGCGATGTTAGGGAGGGCAGATTAGGGGTTAATACTATTTATTATAGGGTTAGTGAGGCGGATTAGGGGTTAATAACTTTATTATAGTAGCGCTCAGGTCCGGTCGGCAGATTAGGGGTTAATAAGTGTAGGCAGGTGGAGGCGACGTTGAGGGGGGCAGATTAGGGGTTAATAAATATAATATAGGGGTCGGCGGTGTTAGGGGCAGCAGATTAGGGGTACATAAGGATAACGTAGGTGGCGGCGCTTTGCGGTCGGCAGATTAGGGGTTAATAAGTGTAGGTAGGTGGAGGCGACGTGGGGGGCAGGTTAGGGGTTAATAAATATAATACAGGGGTCGGCGGTGTTAGGGGCAGCAGATTAGGGGTACATAAGGATAACGTAGGTGGCGGTCGGCAGATTAGGGGTTAAAAAAAATTATTAGAGTGTCGGCGATGTGGGGGGACCTCGGTTTAGGGGTGCATAGGTAGTTTATGGGTGTTAGTGTACTTTAGAGCACAGTAGTTAAGAGCTTTATAAACCGGCGTTAGCCCAGAAAGCTCTTAACTACTGACTTTTTTCCTGCGGCTGGAGTTTTGTCGTTAGATGTCTAACGCTCACTTCAGAAACGACTCTAAATACCGGAGTTAGAAAGATCCCATTGAAAAGATAGGATACGCAATTGACTTAAGGGGATCTGCGGTATGGAAAAGTCGCGGATGAAAAGTGAGCGTTAGACCCTATTTTGAGTGACTCCAAATACCGGCGGTAGCCTAAAACCAGCGTTAGGAGCCTCTAACGCTGGTTTTCACGGCTAACGCCATACTCCAAATCTAGGTCTCTGTTTGGTGTTTTGTACTCTTAGTTTTGTCTATGCGTGTGTTTTCTGCAGTGGTCTTTGTCACCTTGATCAGGCTAACAAACCTGTTACTAAAAAAACATTTCCCATAAGGTTTGGCTCGAATTCCTTATTGGTGGAAATCCAGGCACCAGTCTTAGAAGATAGGGGCAGGATTTCTAGGATCTCTTTTCTCCAGGTAGGTCTGGAGAAGGGTTGTCAGCGTCTGGCAGAGTGAGATTCTGCTTCTCGTTACACTTGTCTGACGGATGTACCAGATGGGTAATATTATTATTTTTATTTTTTTTGTCAGGCACTGGTCAGTATCAGGCCTGTATATAAAGGGACAGTCAACACAAGAATTTTTGTTTTTTTAAAAGATAGATAATCCCTTAATTACCAATTCCCCAGTTTTGCATAACCAACACAGTTATAATTATACACGTTTTACCTCTGTAATTACCTTGTATCTAAGCCTCAGCAGACTGCCCCCTTATTTCATTTCTTTTGACAGACCTGAATTTTAGCCAGTCAGAGCTGTCTCCATGGTAAATTCACGTGCATAAGCTCAATGTTATCTATATGAAATACGTGAACTAATGCCCTCTAGTGGTGAAAAACTATCAAAATACATTTAGATTAGAGGCGGCCTTCAAGGTTTAATAAATTAGCATATGAACCTCCTAGATTTAGCTTTCAACTAAGAATACCAAGAGAACAAAGCAAAATTGGTGGTACAAGTAAATTGGAAGTTGTTTAAAATTACATGCCCTATTTGAAACATGAAAGTTTTTTGGGTTTGACTGTCCCTTTTAATCAGTTGCTCCACCTTGGAGTCTTAACCTTATTCTTGAGGTTTTTACAACAGGCTCTGTTGGAGTCTATGCATTCCATAGATATTAAGTTATTATCTGGGAAGGTTTTGTTTCTTCTGCTATTCATTCTGCTCGGAAACTTCCTAAATGCTCAGCTTTGCAGTGGTATTCTCCTTATCTCATATTTCATTCAGATAAGGCAGTTACCCGGATCAGGTTTGGTTTTCTTCCTAAGGTTGTTTCGGACAGGAAAATTAATCAGGAAATTGTTGTTCCTTCTCTCTGTCCTAATCCTTCTTCTCCTAATGAACGTTTGTTACACTTAAGCATTGTTTGTGCTTAAGTTCTAGTTGCATGCTGCTAAGGACTTAGTCAGTCCTCTGCCTTTGTTTGTTTGCCTTTCTGGTAAACGTAAGGGTCAGAAAGCTTCTGCCACTTCTTTCTCTCTGGTTGAGAATCATTATACGTTTGGCTTATGAGACTGCTGGACAGCAGCCTCCTGAGAGGATTACAGCTCATTCCTCCAGGGCGGTGTCTTCCTCTTGGTCTTTCAAGAATGAGGCCTTGTAGAACAGTTCTGTAAGGCTGCAAGTTGGTCTTCTTTGCACATTTTTCTAAAATTCTATACATTTTTATGCTTTTGCCTCGACTGAGGTTTCTTTTGGGAGAAAGGTTCTGCAGACTGTGTTGCCTTCTGTTTTGGTGACTTGTCCTGTCCCTCCCTTATTATCTGTGTCCTCTAGCTTGGGTATTGATTCCCAACAGTATGATCCCGTGGACTCACCGTGTCATAAGAAAGAAAACAAAATGTATGCTTACCTGATAAATTTCTTTCTTTCTTGACACGGTGAGTCCATGGCCCTCCCTGTTTTCTCAGTTTTTTATATAAACCTCGGGCACCTCTGCACCTTGTGTTATTTCCTTTCTCTCCTTTTCCTTTGGTCGAATGACTGGGGTTTGTGGGAAGGGAAGTGATACTTAACAGCTTTGCTGTGGTGCTTTTTGCCGCCTCCTTCTAGCCAGGAGTGATATTCCCAATAGTAATTAAATTGATGATCCCGTGGACTCACCGTGTCAAGAAATACATTTTTCAGGTAAGCATAAATTTTGTTTTTCCTTTCCTGGAGCTGGCTTTGGATCATCATCATTCGTCCTGGTAGACCAAAGTATTACAGTCAGCTGGTGACTTTGACATCCAGCCTGCAATATTCAGCACTATTTTCTAGTGCGTTACCAAATGTGAGTAATATATACACTCATTTCACAATATACCTTTGGCATCAAAATTGTGCTGCACTATTGGGTTTTTTCTCTGTGCTTTATGTTTCATAACTAACATCTGATTTGCCACTGATATCCTTGAGAGTCAGTCAGCTGGAAAACTGTCTATCAGAAAATATTTTTCTGCACCATGGGGTGCTCTTCTTTGTTTTACTTATAGAACCACCCTCCAAGCCCACTCCTTTGGAAGAAGAGCTGACTTGTGAATCCAGCAAATACACCTCAAAGTAAAGGACTTTAACGTTGGTTTTTAAAAAAAAAATATTACATATATATTTTCTTTATTATTTTTCTTAATCTTTATTATTCACAAATTTTATTCAAAAATGTATTTTTTATTTATTTTCTAATTTTTTATTTTTTGCTTTATTATATTATATCTTCATTACCCTATTTTTGATACTGAGACTTTTTATATTATATATGTATGTATGTGCCTCATACGAACAGATTGTGTCTTAGTGAATTATAATATATTTCTTTCCTATGGCATAGAGAGTCCACAACGTCATTCCAATTACTGGTTGGATATTTAACTCTTAGCCAGCAGGAGGAGGCAAAGAGCACCCCAGCAAAGCTGTTAAGTGTAACTTCCCTTACCCTTAATCTCGAGTCATTCTCTTTGCCTCTGTCAATGGAGGATGTGCAAAGATGGTGTCTGAAGATATTTAATCCTTTAATGGGTACTTTTTCCTGCAAGCAAGGATTGGGTTCTAGCTGTGTCAATCTCTTTAGTAAGAGTAGTGGTGGCTTTTAGCAGTTAGAAGGCAGCGAAGTTGTCTTTGCTTTACTTCTAACATTGTTGCTACCCCTGTTATAGAAAGCCAGAGTTGGTTACTCTGTTCTCTCTTTCTCCAACATAGGTGTGTCCGGTCCACGGCGTCATCCTTACTTGTGGGATATTCTCTTCCCCAACAGGAAATGGCAAAGAGCCCAGCAAAGCTGGTCACATGATCCCTCCTAGGCTCCGCCTACCCCAGTCATTCTCTTTGCCGTTGTACAGGCAACATCTCCACGGAGATGGCTTAGAGTTTTTTAGTGTTTAACTGTAGTTTTTATTATTCAATCAAGAGTTTGTTATTTTGAAATAGTGCTGGTATGTACTATTTACTCAGAAACAGAAAAGAGATGAAGATTTCTGTTTGTATGAGGAAAATGATTTTAGCAACCGTCACTAAAATCCATGGCTGTTCCACACAGGACTGTTGAGAGCAATTAACTTCAGTTGGGGGAACAGTGAGCAGTCTCTTGCTGCTTGAGGTATGACACATTCTAACAAGACGATGTAATGCTGGAAGCTGTCATTTTCCCTCTGGGATCCGGTAAGCCATGTTTATTACGATTGTAAATAAGGGCTTCAAAAAGGGCTTATTAAGACTGTAGACTTTTTTTGGGCTAAATCGATTGATTATTAACACATATTTAGCCTTGAGGAATCATTTTATCTGGGTATTTTGATATAATAATATCGGCAGGCACTGTTTTAGACACCTTATTCTTTAGGGGCTTTCCCAAAGCATAGGCAGAGCCTCATTTTCGCGCCGGTGTTGCGCACTTGTTTTTGAGAGGCATGGCATGCAGTCGCATGTGAGAGGAGCTCTGATACTTAGAAAAGACTTTCTGAAGGCGTCATTTGGTATCGTATTCCCCTTGGGGCTTGGTTGGGTCTCAGCAAAGCAGATACCAGGGACTGTAAAGGGGTTAAAGTTCAAAACGGCTCCGGTTCCGTTATTTTAAGGGTTAAAGCTTCCAAATTTGGTGTGCAATACTTTTAAGGCTTTAAGACACTGTGGTGAAAATTTGGTAAATTTTGAACAATTCCTTCATGTTTTTTCGCATTTGCAGTAATAAAGTGTGTTCAGTTTAAAATTTAAAGTGACAGTAACGGTTTTATTTTAAAACGTTTTTTGTACTTGTTATCAAGTTTATGCCTGTTTAACATGTCTGAACTACCAGATAGACTGTGTTCTGAATGTGGGGAAGCCAGAATTCCTATTCATTTAAATAAATGTGATTTATGTGACAATGACAATGATGCCCAAGATGATTCCTCAAGTGAGGGGAGTAAGCATGGTACTGCATCATTCCCTCCTTCGTCTACACGAGTCTTGCCCACTCAGGAGGCCCCTAGTACATCTAGCGCGCCAATACTCCTTACTATGCAACAATTAACGGCTGTAATGGATAATTCTGTCAAAAACATTTTAGCCAAAATGAACACTTATCCGCGTAAGCGCGACTGCTCTGTTTTAGATACTGAAGAGCATGACGACGCTGATATTAATATTTCTGAAGGGCCCCTAACTCAGTCTGATGGGGCCAGGGAGGTTTTGTCTGAGGGAGAAATTACTGATTCAGGGAACATTTCTCAACAAGCTGAACCTGATGTGATTGCATTTAAATTTAAGTTGGAACATCTCCGCATTCTGCTTAAGGAGGTATTATCCACTCTGGATGATTGTGACAAGTTGGTCATCCCAGAGAAACTATGTAAAATGGACAAGTTCCTAGAGGTGCCGGGGCTCCCAGAAGCTTTTCCTATACCCAAGCGGGTGGCGGACATTGTTAATAAAGAATGGGAAAGGCCCGGTATTCCTTTCGTCCCTCCCCCCATATTTAAAAAATTGTTTCCTATGGTCGACCCCAGAAAGGACTTATGGCAGACAGTCCCCAAGGTCGAGGGAGCGGTTTCCACTTTAAACAAACGCACCACTATACCCATAGAGGATAGTTGTGCTTTCAAAGATCCTATGGATAAAAAATTAGAAGGTTTGCTTAAAAAGATGTTTGTTCAGCAGGGTTACCTTCTACAACCAATTTCATGCATTGTCCCTGTCGCTACAGCCGCATGTTTCTGGTTCGATGAGCTGATAAAGGCGGTCGACAGTGATTCTCCTCCTTATGAGGAGATTATGGACAGAATCAATGCTCTCAAATTGGCTAATTCTTTCACCCTAGACGCCACTTTGCAATTGGCTAGGTTAGCGGCTAAGAATTCTGGGTTTGCTATTGTGGCGCGCAGAGCGCTTTGGTTGAAATCTTGGTCGGCTGATGCGTCTTCCAAGAACAAGCTACTTAACATTCCTTTCAAGGGGAAAACGCTGTTTGGCCCTGACTTGAAAGAGATTATCTCGGATATCACTGGGGGTAAGGGCCACGCCCTTCCTCAGGATCGGCCTTTCAAGGCAAAAAATAAACCTAATTTTCGTCCCTTTCGTAGAAATGGACCAGCCCAAAGTGCTACGTCCTCTAAGCAAGAGGGTAGTACTTCTCAAGCCAAGCCAGCTTGGAGACCAATGCAAGGCTGGAACAAGGGAAAGCAGGCCAAGAAACCTGCCACTGCTACCAAGACAGCATGAAATGTTGGCCCCCGATCCGGGACCGGATCTGGTGGGGGGCAGACTCTCTCTCTTCGCTCAGGCTTGGGCAAGAGATGTTCTGGATCCTTGGGCGCTAGAAATAGTCTCCCAAGGTTATCTTCTGGAATTCAAGGGACTTCCCCCAAGGGGGAGGTTCCACAGGTCTCAGTTGTCTTCAGACCACATAAAAAGACAGGCATTCTTACATTGTGTAGAAGACCTGTTAAAAATGGGAGTGATTCATCCCGTTCCATTAAGAGAACAAGGGATGGGGTTCTACTCCAATCTGTTTATAGTTCCCAAAAAAGAGGGAACGTTCAGACCAATCTTAGATCTCAAGATCTTAAACAAGTTTCTCAAGGTTCCATCGTTCAAGATGGAAACCATTCGAACTATTCTTCCTTCCATCCAGGAAGGTCAATTCATGACCACGGTGGATTTAAAGGATGCGTATCTACATATTCCTATCCACAAGGAACATCATCGGTTCCTGAGGTTCGCATTCCTGGACAAACATTACCAGTTCGTGGCGCTTCCTTTCGGATTAGCCACTGCTCCAAGGATTTTCACAAAGGTACTAGGGTCCCTTCTAGCTGTGCTAAGACCAAGGGGCATTGCTGTAGTACCTTACTTGGACGACATTCTGATTCAAGCGTCGTCCCTTCCTCAAGCAAAGGCTCACACGGACATTGTCCTGGCCTTTCTCAGATCTCACGGATGGAAAGTGAACGTGGAAAAGAGTTCTCTATCTCCGTCAACAAGGGTTCCCTTCTTGGGAACAATAATAGACTCCTTAGAAATGAGGATTTTTCTGACAGAGGCCAGAAAAACAAAACTTCTAGACTCTTGTCGGATACTCCATTCCGTTCCTCTTCCTTCCATAGCTCAGTGCATGGAAGTGATCGGGTTGATGGTAGCGGCAATGGACATAGTTCCTTTTGCACGCATTCATCTAAGACCATTACAACTGTGCATGCTCAGTCAGTGGAATGGGGACTATACAGACTTGTCTCCGAAGATACAAGTAAATCAGAGGACCAGAGACTCACTCCGTTGGTGGCTGTCCCTGGACAACCTGTCACGAGGGATGACATTCCGCAGACCAGAGTGGGTCATTGTCACGACCGACGCCAGTCTGATGGGCTGGGGCGCGGTCTGGGGATCCCTGAAAGCTCAGGGTCTTTGGTCTCGGGAAGAATCTCTTCTACCGATAAATATTCTGGAACTGAGAGCGATATTCAATGCTCTCAAGGCTTGGCCTCAGCTAGCGAGGGCCAAGTTCATACGGTTTCAATCAGACAACATGACAACTGTTGCGTACATCAACCATCAGGGGGGAACAAGGAGTTCCCTGGCGATGGAAGAAGTGACCAAAATCATTCTATGGGCGGAGTCTCACTCCTGCCACCTGTCTGCTATCCACATCCCAGGAGTGGAAAATTGGGAAGCGGATTTTCTGAGTCGTCAGACATTGCATCCGGGGGAGTGGGAACTCCATCCGGAAATCTTTGCCCAAGTCACTCAGCTGTGGGGCATTCCAGACATGGATCTGATGGCCTCTCGTCAGAACTTCAAAGTTCCTTGCTACGGGTCCAGATCCAGGGATCCCAAGGCGGCTCTAGTGGATGCACTAGTAGCACCTTGGACCTTCAAACTAGCTTATGTGTTCCCGCCGTTTCCTCTCATCCCCAGGCTGGTAGCCAGGATCAATCAGGAGAGGGCGTCGGTGATCTTGATAGCTCCTGCGTGGCCACGCAGGACTTGGTACGCAGATCTGGTGAATATGTCATCGGCTCCTCCTTGGAAGCTACCTTTGAGACGAGACCTTCTTGTTCAGGGTCCGTTCGAACATCCGAATCTGGTTTCACTCCAGCTGACTGCTTGGAGATTGAACGCTTGATCTTATCGAAGCGAGGATTCTCAGATTCTGTTATCGATACTCTTGTTCAGGCCAGAAAGCCTGTAACTAGAAAGATTTACCACAAAATTTGGAAAAAATATATCTGTTGGTGTGAATCTAAAGGATTCCCTTGGGACAAGGTTAAGATTCCTAGGATTCTATCCTTCCTTCAAGAAGGATTGGAAAAAGGATTATCTGCAAGTTCCCTGAAGGGACAGATTTCTGCCTTGTCTGTGTTACTTCACAAAAAGCTGGCCGCTGTGCCAGATGTTCAAGCCTTTGTTCAGGCTCTGGTTAAAATTAAGCCTGTTTACAAACCTTTGACTCCTCCTTGGAGTCTCAATTTAGTTCTTTCAGTTCTTCAGGGGGTTCCGTTTGAACCCTTGCATTCCGTTGATATTAAGTTATTATCTTGGAAAGTTTTGTTTTTAGTTGCAATTTCTTCTGCTAGAAGAGTTTCAGAATTATCTGCTCTGCAGTGTTCTCCTCCTTATCTGGTGTTCCATGCAGATAAGGTGGTTTTACGTACTAAACCTGGTTTTCTTCCAAAAGTTGTTTCTAACAAAAACATTAACCAGGAGATTATCGTACCTTCTCTGTGTCCGAAACCAGTTTCAAAGAAGGAACGTTTGTTGCACAATTTGGATGTTGTTCGCGCTCTAAAATTCTATTTAGATGCTACAAAGGATTTTAGACAAACATCTTCCTTGTTTGTTGTTTACTCCGGTAAAAGGAGAGGTCAAAAAGCAACTTCTACCTCTCTCTCTTTTTGGATTAAAAGGATCATCAGATTGGCTTACGAGACTGCCGGACGGCAGCCTCCCGAAAGAATCACAGCTCATTCCACTAGGGCTGTGGCTTCCACATGGGCCTTCAAGAACGAGGCTTCTGTTGATCAGATATGTAGGGCAGCGACTTGGTCTTCACTGCACACTTTTACCAAATTTTACAAGTTTGATACTTTTGCTTCTTCTGAGGCTATTTTTGGGAGAAAGGTTTTGCAAGCCGTGGTGCCTTCCATTTAGGTGACCTGATTTGCTCCCTCCCTTCATCCGTGTCCTAAAGCTTTGGTATTGGTTCCCACAAGTAAGGATGACGCCGTTGACCGGACACACCTATGTTGGAGAAAACAGAATTTATGTTTACCTGATAAATTACTTTCTCCAACGGTGTGTCCGGTCCACGGCCCGCCCTGGTTTTTTTAATCAGGTCTGATAATTTATTTTCTTTAACTACAGTCACCACGGTACCATATGGTTTCTCCTATGCAAATATTCCTCCTTAACGTCGGTCGAATGACTGGGGTAGGCGGAGCCTAGGAGGGATCATGTGACCAGCTTTGCTGGGCTCTTTGCCATTTCCTGTTGGGGAAGAGAATATCCCACAAGTAAGGATGACGCCGTGGACCGGACACACCGTTGGAGAAAGTAATTTATCAGGTAAACATAAATTCTGTTTTTTGTACAGGTCCCTGGTAGACATGAAGGACTATTCCACACCTTAGATGTCATTGTTGGCGGATGCTATAGTGTGGTTTAAGAGTCAGGCTCTATGGCTTATCAGTCTACTATATGTATTGCTCCTATCGAAGACTCAGCGTTCCCCCAATATTTTCTTTTCCTCAGGATGGCCTGGAGAAAGGTTCGTCAGTCAGTACTCTGAAGGGTCAGATTTCTGCATGGTCTATTCTTTTGCACAAACGTCTGGCAGATTTACCAGATGTTCAAGCTTTTATTCAGGCCCTGGTCAGAATCAGGCCTGTGTTTAAACCTGTTGGGCCTTAACCTAGTTCTTAAAGTTTGGCAACAGGCTCCGTTTGAGCCGATGCATGTTGTTGATATAAAATTGTTATCTTGGAAGGTTTTGTTTCTCCTCGCTATTTCTCGCAGAGTTTCTGAGCTTTCATCTCTGCAGTGTGATTCCCCGTATTTTTTTTTTTTCATGCAGATAAGGCAGTCCTTCGTTCTAAATTGGGGTTTCTCCCTAAGGTGGTGTCGGATAGAAACATTAATCAGGAAATTGTTGTTCCTTTTTGTCCTAATCCTTCTCATTAGGAATGTCTTTTGCATAACTTGGATGTTGTGCATGCTCTAAAATTTTACCTACAAGCTACTAAAGATTTTTGCCAATCTTCTGCCCTGTTTATTTTCTCTGCAAAGCGTAAGGGTCCAAGGGCTACTTCTACTAACCCTTCCCTCTGGTTAAGAAGTATGATTTGTTTTGCTTATGAGACAGCTGGACAGCAGCCTCCTGAGAGAATTACAGCTCATTCCACTAGGGCTGTCTCCTCATCTTGGGCTTTCAAAAATGAAGCTTCTGTGGAACAGATTTGCAAGGCGACAACATGGTCCTGTTTGCTTCCTTTTCCAAATTTTCAAATTTGATACTTTTGCCTCAGCTGAGCCCTCTTTTGGGAGAAAGGTTCTTCAAGCGGTGGTGCCTTCTGTTTAGGTCCTCCTGCCTTGTTCTCCCTCCCTTTTCATTCCGTGTCCTCTAGCTTGGGTATTGGTTCCCACTAGTAGTTGGAATGATGCGTGAACAAAATGTATGCTTACCTGATACATTTCTTTCTTTCTGGGCATGGAGAGTTTACAACCCCGCCCTCTTTTTAATTTATAATTTGCAAAGATTTTTTTGAAAAAACCTCAGGCACCTCTATACCCTTGTGTTTCTTTTTCCATTTTCCTTCGGCTGAATGACTGGGGATTATGGGTAAGGGAAGTTACACTTAACAGCTTTGCTGGGGTGATCTTTGCCTCCTCCTGCTGGCCAGGAGTTGAATATCCCACTTGTAATTGGAATGTGGACTCTCCATGCCCGGAAAGAAATTTATCAGGTAAGCATAAATTTTGTTATCTTACATAGCGCCCTCTTTTTTTAAACTTTTCCTTCTTCCTGAGAGAAAGTTTAAAATTCTGTTTTGTCCATGGTGAATTATATGCATAAAGGCTAAGCTTATAAAATTCATGATTGCAGGATTTGACACTGTATTAGCTGAGCAGGTAGGCTATTAAGTAAGACAACCCTGCAAGTCAGCTTTTTAATAAAGAAAATATTGATTGAAATGTTTTTTTAGTTTGAATTTGGGACCTGAAGAGTAAGACAATGTGTGTGTTCTTACCATATAGGTATGTATCTCTTCATCTTTAAAACCCAATTTCTTTGTTAATTTAATTATTGTAGAAAATAATTTAAGCTTGTAGATTGCAATACAAACTGCTGTCTTTCCAAAGTCTATTTTAATTATGATAAAATAACTGAGCAAAATTTGTGCATGTATGAAATGTCAAGAAGGTAAGCCTCAGGTGACTTGTATATTCTCTATTAGGAATTTCACGCCCAAGAGCCGACAGTGCCCCACCTACTCCAGGGAACAGGCTCAGCATACCTCAAAGTACAGCTACAAATACCACTCCTCCACGCAGCCGAGGGCATCGAGCAGTGACTGTGAACAAGCCCAATATGAAACCTGGTGTGGTAAGTCAAACTCTCACTATCTGTAATGCAGAGCACTAAACTTAGATAAGTGAATAATAACCAATTATCTATGACCCATTCATTCTATTAATTCTGCATCCATTAAATTTTGTTCTGTACAAGGTAAATACCACCCATGGCACAAAAGTTCAACATCAGGCATCTTCCACCTCTCCACTATCAAGCCCAAATCAAACCTGCTCTGAGCCAAGACCTCTGCCTGCTCCCACACGACCAAAAGTCAACAGCATTCTGAACCTATTTGGCTCGTGGTTGTTTGACGCAGCTTTAGTTCATTGCAAGTTGCAAAACGGTGTGAACCGTGACAGCAGTATGACAGGTATGTAGTGTTGTCAACTTCATCAAAGCCTTCTCTCAATTGAGTATTCTGATGTTTCCTACCTGCAAGATTAATGTGCATATAAATAGGCAGGTGGTAGAGGGTTTGGATCTCTATATATAGTATAGTATATATAGTATATAAAATCATTTCACATGAAGTAATGAAATGACTTTTGGTTAACCTTCCCCAGCTCTATCAGCAGATAAAGTTGCTAAATCATTTTTCTTTCATGGTGGGAGTCCATGAGATCATCACACGTGGGATAACACTCCCTGTCCACTAGGAGGCAAAGCACCCTTACATATTAGAGTTTTGCACTCTCCCACTTTCCCTGTATACCTCAGTCACACTTTTGCTTTTTTGATGGAGAGAGGTGAAATTCTGAAATGTGATCTGCAAGACCCAGAGTGGGATTCTCTGACTTACTTGAGATACTATTTCCTCCTTAGAAAGCCTACAAAAGGGGTAGACAGGAAAAATTTTTTGTCAGGCAGTGAAAATTCTTTTTCCAGTGAGATGACTCCCAGGTTTAATGAGGATTTATCTGCCCATCCTCCTGACTTAGTGTGGCCCTGTGCTTGCATGGCCTCAGATGGGCTTGCCTACTAGATATATTATTTTGGAACTGAGGTGAGCTCAGTAGACACAGGTGCTGAGAGGTAAGTACAAATGCATTGCATTGCCTTAGGCACTTTTTTAAATTTTTTATAATTTTTGAGGTACTGTCACTTCCGGGTTTAACACGCGCCGATGCTAATGAAGCAGCCATTACTTCTTCCCCCTGCGGTTTTGACATTATTACACTTTTCACACTAGGGATCAGCAAAATCGCTCTAAGATAGCTTTGGCACTATTGGTGGGCTTTTAGCGTGCCTTCTGGCTTCTATTTCATCATAACTGAAAAGCCATTTTCACCTGTCAGAAAAGATATTCAGAGCCAGGGTTAACTTAGTGTTATGATCCATTTTTACTTATTATTTTTTTTTAACTTGCTTTTGTGGACTGGGGGTCTCTTTTTGTATGTTTTTAATATGTTTGGAATAAAGACTTACTATTTTGAGCCATGTTTTTCATATTTGCGTTGTGTGGAGGATCCTGTTCTGCTACTTTCTACTTGCACCACAGATTTGTTATGTTTTGGGCATTAACTTATTTACGTACTGTGTTATACACTTATTAAAGGGACTGCAATATATTCTGTACAGTTTACCTTTATTCCCTTTCAAAGGATCCTAACACCAATCTCCACAGAAGCATCGGATCACTAGGATTAGTCTTTCAAACTCTCTCAAACCTCTGCTCTCTTTCATCACCTCCTTTTCCTACCCTGACCAATATGTCTCTATAATTCCACTGTTAGATTGGTCCTTGACATATTGGCACATTCTACTATAGCTTGAAAGTCATGCCCTTAGCTTCTCTAGCACATTCCTCTGACAAGCTACCTATGCAGATGCTCCCGCACTGATGAGCAACATTTGGAGAAATTCCCGGCGTTCATCTTAATTTCTTCATTACAAGTTCATCTTAAACTCTTACTATTCTACCCTTAAATTCTATAAGCAGGATTACTACTCTTTCTTCAAACCCAAAACATCTGTTTTCCACTTTTAATACCCTCCTCCGCCCACCTCCTATCTACACTTCTCTCTCTGCTCGAGATCTTGCCAGCTACCTCACCAAAACAATTGATTCCATCAGAAATTAAATCCCTCAACATACTACCAGTCTCCAACTCCCTCAAACCTTTGTTGATGTCCAAAACCCACAAAGCCACAGATTCAACTCTTTTTTTTGCCCCTGCTACTGAGGAAGAGGTTTCTGCCCTTTAATCCTCCTTTTTCCTCATTACCTGTCCCCTTAAACCCCTCCCTCTCTTCTACTCTTACTCCATTTCTCACATATTTTTTATCTCTCCCTCAGCACTGGTATATTTTCCTCATCCCTTAAACATGCACTTATCACACATCCTCAAAAAATATTCTGTTGATCCATCATCCCCATCCAACTACCACCCTATTTCCCTACTCCCCCTTGCCTCAAAACGTCTGGAAAGTGTTCTATATACACATTTATCACATTTCCTCACATTAAACTCCCTCCTTTATCCATTGCAATCTGAATTTCACCCTTAACTCTCCACAGAAACAGCAGTCATTAGGATTACTAATAACCTAATTATTGCAAAATCAAAAATCCACTTTTCTTTTACAAGATACGATGAGTCCACGGATTTCATCCTTACTTGTTGAATATCGCCTCCTGGTCAGCAGGAGGAGGCAAAGAGCACCACAGCAGAGCTGTATATATAGCTCCTCCCCTCCCCCCACTCCAGTCATTCTCTTTGCCTGTGTTAGTGATAGGAAGAGGCAAAGTGAGGTGTTAGTTTAGTTTCTTCAATCAAGAGTTTGTTGTTTTTAAAATGGTATCAGTGAGTGCTATTTTATTCAGAGTGTAGCTGTATTCCTTGTCAGCCTCTAGAGTAGAGCTACAGGTGGCTTTTAAGCAATGGGAACTGGGGAGATTTTCATTCTCTCTGCGCCTCCCATACTATGTGCTGCCCTGCTGATGATGGTTTTAGCAGCTATTATCTAAGACCCTGTTTGTTCCCACAGATCTACAGGAGGAGATTAAAAGGACCTCTTCATCATGTGGACAAGTCATGCTGTCGCTCAGCATTGAGGTATGTGCAGTCTTTAATTTCTGGGACACTAAGTAGCTCAGAACTGACTGGCCTTTATTTCTTATATAAGTAAGGGGTAATCGATTTTGCACTTATACTTATCTGCATGGGTGTATTCCCCTCATGGCTCTGTGACAGCCGTAATTACCATGGGTAATTTATTCTATTAGCCCGGTTGAATGGACAAACAGAAAGGGCGACAGAGCGTGTGGGCTTGACACTGGGGATTGATAGCTTGGAGTTATATACTCCGGTGTACTCTGCTCTAACATTTGCCATAATCGGCAGTTCTCTTGAGGGGACACATTGATTTTTTCACTTGTCCGGCATTGTTTTTTTCTACATGATTACTACTTAGCCGGGTTGAGTTTACCGCCCACGAAGGGCGGGGCTTAGCGTTTGCTCGCTTAGCCTTGCATTTGTTAATCTGGATCAGGAAGTGACCCGGTTGGCAGCATACTTTAAGACTCCGTTGTTTCCTAAGTCTGCTTGTTTCAGTAACCTCACAAGCGGTCTTAGGCACGCCGCAATCGAGGAGATTGTCGTTGTCACGTGGGGATAGGTAGGCGCTGCAGCAGAGCTGTGGCGAGGTGACAAGACATTTCATCCGGTGTGCAAGTGTTTGCTTTCTGTCCCTAAGACATTGCTCAATTTCAGAGAGTGTAATTTTAAAACCAACAGTAAAAACGCAGTTTTCTCTGTGTTTTTCAATGATCAGGTATTGAGCTGTAACATTTGAACAATTTTATTTTTTAAAGGCACAGTACACTCATTTTTTCAAAGTTTTTTTGTTATCAGTTATATTAGGCTGATTGCATGTTATTTATGTTTTGAATTCAATCACATAATTATCAGTACCACGACCAATATTGCTTTTGCTTATTTTTGTCATGGATGACCTTCAACACAGTTGTTTAAATGCCAATGTGGAACCCCCTGTTACTTTTTGTCCCTCATGCACTGAGAGGGCATTACAGTTTAGGTAGCAGATTTTCTTTAATAAAAGTATATCTAAGGCGGATGTTTCTCAGACTGATGAGACTCAGAATATGCCGTAACTTTCTCCCCAAGCCTCACAGCCCTTAACGCCCGCTCAAGCGGCGCCAAGTTCCTCTGCAGCTTCTGCTGCAATTACTCTGCAGGATATCGCTGCGGTTATGTCATCTACACTTTCTGAGGCGCTATTTGCCTTTCCCGTACTTCAAGGCAAACGCAGTAGGAAGGATAACCACATGGTCCATACAACTTCTGATGCTTTAATGGCGATCTCGGATATACCCTCCCAGGCCTCTGAATTGGAGGGTATGGAGGTCCTATCCGAGGGTGAACTTTCTGACTCAGGAAGTGTCTTACCTCTGACGGACTCAGATGTGGTATCTTTCAGGTTTAAGCTTGAACACCTCCGCCTGTTGCTAAGGGAGGTTTTGGTAACTCTGGACGACTGTGATTCAATAGTGGTTCCTCCAGAGAAATTGAGTAAGTTGGACAGATACTTGGAGGTCCCTTCTTATTCTGATGTTTTTCCAGTTCCTAAGAGGACTTCAGAAATTATTGCTAAGGAATGGGAGAGACCGGGTATTCCATTCTCCCCTTCTCCTGTTTTCAAGAAAATGTACCCTATAGCTGACACCATTAGGGACTCTTGGCAGACGGTCCCTAAGGTGGAGGGAGCTATTTCCACCTTAGCTAAACGAACTACTATCCCTATCGAGGATAGTTGTGCCTTCAAAGACCCTATGGATAAGAAATTGGAGGGTCTCCTTAAAAAGATCTATGTTCACCAGGGGTTACTATTGCAACCGGCGGCCTGCATTGTTACGGTTACGACTGCTGCTGCTTATTGGTTTGATGCTTTGGAAGAATTTCTTAAAACTGAGACTTGTTTGGAATAAATATAGGATAGGATTAAAGCTCTCAAATTAGCTAATTTATTTATTACTGATGCTTCTTTGCAGATTGCCAAATTGGCGGCTAAGAGTTCAGGATTTTCCATCTTAGCACACAGAGCCTTATGGTTGAAATCTTGGTCTGCAGATGTGTCATCTAAGTCTAAGCTTTTGGCCATTCCTTACAAGGGGAAGACCCTGTTCGGGCCTGACTTGAAGGAAATTATTTCTGACATCATGGGAGGTAAGGGTCATTCCCTCCCTCAGGATAAGAAGTCCAAACAGAAAGGGCGCAGAGTAATTTTCGTTCCTTTTGAAATTTCAAGGGAGTTCCCCCTTCCTCTTCCTCTAAACAGGAAGGGAACTATTCACAAACCAAGTCCACTTGGAGACCCAACCAGTCTTGGAACAAGGGTAAACAATCCAAGAAGCCTACTGCTGTTTCCAAGTCAGCATGAAGGGTCGGCCCCGATCCGGGACCGGATCTAGTGGGGGGCAGACTTTCTCTCTTCGTCCAGGCTTGGATAAGAGATGTTCAGGATCCCTGGACACTAGAAATTGTATCTCAGGGATATCATTTGGAGTTCAGAAACTCTTCCCCCCAGAGGAAGGTTTCTTCATCTCGATTATCTGCAAATCAGATAAAAAGAGAGGCGTTCTTACGTTGTGTAGGAGACCTCACTTCCATGGGAGTAATATATCCCGTTCAAATACAGGGACAGGGGTTTTATTCAAATCTCTTTGTAGTTCCCAAAAAAGAGGGAACATTCCAACCTATTTTAGACCTCAAAAGTCTAAACAAGTTTCTCAGAGTTCCATCATTCAAGATGGAAACTATTCATACCATTCTTCCATTGATCCAGGAGGGTGACTACTGTGGATTTAAAGGATGCATATCTTCATGTTCCTATCCACAGAGATCATCACAAGTTCCTGAGGTTTGCCTTCCTGGAGAAATATTTTCAGTTTGTGGCTCTTCCTATAGGTCTGGCCACGGCACCCAGAATTTTCACCAAGGTTCTGGGGTCTCTGCTGGCGGTTATAAGACCGCGGGGCATTGCAGTGGCGCCTTATCTGGACGATATTCTGATCCAGGCGTCGTCTTATCAGCTAGCAAAGTCTCATACCGACATTGTTCTATCCTTCCTGAGGAGTCACGGGTGGAAGGTGAATCTGGAAAAGAGTTCCTTTCCTGGGAACTCTAATTGAGACTCTATCCATGAAGATCTTTTTGACGGAGGTCAGAAAGTTAAAGATTCTGCATACATGCCGAGCCCTTCAGACCAATCCTCGGATGTCAGTGGCTCAGTGCATGGAGGTGATCGGATTGATGGTAGAGACGATGGACAACATTCCGTTTGCTCATTTTCATCTCAAACCTCTGCAACTGAGCATGCTCAGTCAGTGGAATGGAGATTATACAAATGTATCTCCTCAAATACATCTAGATCAGGAGACAAGGGACTCTCTTCTATGGTGGTTGTCGCTGGATCATCTATCCCAGGGGACATGCTTCCGCAGACCCTCATGGGTGATAGTGACAACGGATGCCAGCCTGATAGGATGGGGAGCAGTCTGGAACTCCCTGAGGGCTCAGGGTGTGTGGACTCGAATGGAGTCTCTACTTCCCATCAATATCCTAGAGTTGAGAGCAATTTTCAATGCGCTTCAGGCTTGGCCTCAGTTGGCTTCGGCCAAGTTCATCAGATTCCAGTCGGACAACATTACGACTGTAGCTTACATCAATCATCAGGGAGGAACAAGGAATTCCTTAGCGATGACCGAAGTAGCCTAGATAATTCAGTGGGCGGAGGCTCACTCTTGTTATCTGTCGGCGATCCACATCCTAGGTGTGGAAAACTGGGAAGCGGATTTTCTAAGCAGACAGACATTTCATCCGGGAGAATGGGAACTTTATCCGGAGGTATTTGCCAACCTGATTCTCAGATGGGGCAGGCCGGAGTTGGATCTTATGGCGTCTCGTCAGAATGCCAAGGTTCCGAGATACGGGTCCAGGTCCAGGGATCCCCAGGCTGAGCTGATAGATGCCTTGGCAGTACCTTGGTCTTTCAGCCTAGCTTATGTGTTCCCTCCATTTGCTCTCCTTCCCCGGGTGATTGCTCGAGTCAAACAGGAGTGGGCTTCAGTGATCCTCATCTCTCCTGCGTGGCCTCGCAGGACTTGGTATGCCGATCTGGTGGACATGTCATCTCAGCCACCATGGAAGCTTCCATTGAGGAAAGACCTTCTCATTCAGGGACCCTTCCATCATCCGAATCTAGTTTCTCTGCAGCTAACTGCTTGGAGATTGAATGCTTAATTTTATCTAAGCGAGGATTTTCTGATTCGGTCATAGATACTTTGATTCAGGCACGTAAACCTGTTACTAGAAACATTTACCATAAGATATGGCATAAATATCTTTATTGGTGCGAATTCAAGGGCTAATCATGGAGTAGGGTTAGGATTCCCAGGATTTTGTCTTTTCTCCAAGACGGATTGGATAAAGGGTTGTCAGCAAGTTCCTTAAAGTGACAGATTTCTGCTTTATCTATTTTTTTACACAAGCGTCTGGCAGATGTTCCAGATGATCAATCTTTTTGTCAGGCTCTGACTAGAATTAGGCCTGTGTTTCGACCTATTGCTCCTCCTTGGAGTTTGAATTTAGTTCTTAATGTTCTTTAAGGGGTTCCGTTTGAACCTATGCATTCCATAGATATTAAGTTATTATCTTGGAAAGTTTTATTTTTGGTTGCTATTTCTTCTGCTCACAGAGTTTCTGAGCTTTCGGCATTACAATGTGATTCTCCTTATCTTGTTTTTCATTCCGATAAGGTGGTGTTACGTACCAAACCTGGTTTTCTTCCTAAGGTTGTTTCAAATAAAAATATTAATCAGGAAATTGTTGTTCCTTCCTTGTGTCCTAATCCTTCTTCTAAGAAGGAGGGTCTGTTACATAATTTGGACGTGGTCCGTGCCTTGAAGTTCTACTTACAGGTGACTAAGGATTTTCGTCAATCATCTTCCTTGTTTGTCGTTTTTTCAGGGAAACGTAGGGGTCAGAAAGCTACGGCTACCTCTCTTTCTTTTTGGCTGAAGAGTATCATCCGTTTTGCATATGAGACTGCTGGACAGCAGCCTCCTGAACGAATTACGGCTCATTCCACTAGGGCTGTGGCTTCCTCATGGGCATTCAAAAATGATGCTTCTGTTGGACAGATTTGCAAAGCTGCAACTTGGTAGTTTCTTCACACTTTTTCCAAATTTGATACTTTTGCCTCGTCTGAGGCTATTTTTGGGAGGAAAGTTCTTCAAGCAGTGGTTCCTTCCATTTAGGTTCCCTGTCTTGTCCCTCCCGTTTCATCCGTGTACTATAGCTTTGGTATTGTATCCCACAAGTAAGGATGAAATCCGTGGACTCATCATATCTTGTAAAAGAAATGGAAATTTTATTCTTACCTGATAAATTTGTTTCTTTTACGATACAATTAGTCCACGGCCCACCCTGTTTTTCTAAGACAGGTCTTTAATTTTGTTAAACTTCAGTCACTTCTGCACCTTGGATTTTCCTTTCTCTTCCTAACTTCAGTCGAATGACTGGAGTGGGAGGGATGGGAGGAGCTATATATATACAGCTCTGCTGTGGTGCTCTTTGCCTCCGCCTACTGACCAGGAGGCGATATCCCACAACTAAGGATGAAATCCGTGGACTCATCGTATCGTAAAAGAAACAAATTTATCAGGTAAGAATAAATGTCCTTTTCTCTGTTAATCCTTCACCATCTGCCTTGCAGCCTTTAACTCTGTTGACCACTCTCTTGCTCCAAACCCTCAAATCCTTCGGCATCTGTGACACAGCCCTCTTGTGGCTCTCCTACCTGCCTAACCGGACCTTTTAGTGTAACCTTGTTAAGGCTCTTGTCCTTTGTCCCCTTCTCTTCTCAATGTATACATTATCCTTAGGCTCCTTAATAAAGTCACATGGGTTTCAATATAATTTGTATGCTGATGATACTTAATTCTACCTCTGTTTAAGACCTATCTCCTTTTATACTAACGTGTGTCACTAACTGTCTTTCTAATATTTCATCCTGGATGTCTTCTTACTACCTTAAGCTAAATCTCTACAGACTGAGCTCATCATTCCACCCCACCCCCCTCTTCCAAATTCTCTTCTACCTAATTTTCTATAACTTGATATTACCCGAACCCCACATGCACAATGTCTTGGGGTCACATTTGACTTAGATCTCTCTCTCCCCATTTCCAGTCTTGGCCAATTCCTGTCGCCTCCACCTTAAAAATATCTCTAAAATGTGCCACTTCCTCATGCAAGACACAACTAAGACTTTAATCCCCTCATCATTTCCCACCTTGACTATTGCAACTCCATCCTCACCAGCCTCCCTAGCTGCCGTCTATCTCCCTTACAATCCATAATAAATGCCTCTGCCAGGCTGATCTTCCTTACACGTTGCTCCTTATCTGCTGCAACTCTCTACCTATCCCTTCAACGGCTTCCTCTAACCTCCAGAATAAAACGTAAAATCCTGACTCTAACGTTCAAGGCTCTCAATAACACTGCTCCCCCTATATCTCAAACTTCATCTCCAGATACGCTTCCTTCTATCCCCTTCTCTCTGCTCATGACCGCCTTCTCTCTTCCTCTCCTTACCACCTCATATTCCTATCTACAAGACATCTCCAGATTGGCTCCTATCTTGTAGAGCTCTCTGCCTCTCTCCCCTACTTTTTAAACTTTCAAGTGCTCCTGAAAGACTCTACTGTTCAGGGATGCCTACTGTATACACTAACATTTCTTATCTTGGTTCCTTCCCTCCTTTTGTTATCCTCTTGAACTCCCTTAGTTGTCATCCTCTTGAACACCCTTAGCATGTAAGCCTATAAGCCCAGCTGCTTTGTAGATCACCTTCATGATTGCTGATTAACAACAATGCAACTCTTGGTAAGGCCCTTTATCCCTTTTTATCCCATAATTGTAATTTGCATATTAGACCCAGGTTTATAGTGCTGAAGAATCTGGTTCTCTACAAATTGATGATGATAAAAAAGGACTCATGTATATTGCTTTATCTATATTGCTAACATATCATTACCCCTAGGGGGTTAACTCTGTGCCCATTTACTGTTAGCCGTGTTTGCTATATTCTGATATTCCAACAGTTTTTTTTCCTTACTGTAAACCTTATATTCTAATGTGGAGTAAATGGGTGCAGTTCAGGTCTCTGGACCATCTGCTGACCTGTTGGAGAGGCGATCTGCTCGCCATTTAACCCCTTCCAAACCCCTAAAAATGATTTTGTGTTTGTCCCCCGCTCAGCTAGGCACATCTTGTGCAGGAGTTATGGCTATCTCTAGTCATGGTACTCAAGCATTGTCTTGTTCCCAAACTTTCCAGGGATCTATATTGCTTAAAACTTATACCCCAGAAATTGCCACTGAACTTTCTCCTAAATTTAAGAAGTACATTCACTCAGCTATTTCTGTATTTATTACTGTTATGCCTACATTTGCCAGCATGCAGTGATCATTCTCAGGCTTTTAGTTAGCTCCTCCGTGATTTCTCATACAGACAACCCTCTTCAATTCCCCTTTAACACATAAGGTAAATTGGTATCTGACCAGCCTTTTGAGGTCAGCATTTCAAAGTTAAAGATATTCATGCTGTTTTTATGTAGGTGACCATTCTACTTCTTACAATTAGCCTATTTCAATGATTTTATAAATTATTTAAGGAAACTCCTAAACAGCCTCCTACCTTCTATGTTCCTGACTCTGAGTTTCTGATATCATTTCTAAGGAATGGAACAAACCAGGTTTTGTATAATTTTCAAATTCAAAATGGTTTTCTCTCCCTTTGTCAAATTCCCGTGAGTGGGCTCTGAAGTAGGGAGCTTTTGCACTGAGGTACTTAGTTCAGGCTTCTGTGATTTATTCGTTTCAGGCATAGTCTTACACAAAAGGTGATAGACCCAAAACAATCAGGATATGTTCAAAATCTGCAGGAGGTTTATTAAACTAATTCCCAAAAATGTTGCAGCGCAAAAATTAAACTGATATAGGGTACACTCTACCTATTAGATACCAAAATAAAATCTAACTATCCCCTGGATATTAATAAATCATACAAATGGTAAAGTGCTAGTGCTATTACTACTACTATTTTTCCTTAAAAAATATATTTCTTATCTACCTTGGTGTTGTAATGGACTCAGAAATTAGTTGTGCATATAAACCACATATAAAAATCAATTACATATAAAACTCAACTACATATAAAACACTGTTTCATAAAATATAAATATAAATACCGCAGTTCAAACTCTTGAATAGGAACAAGTACTGAAAGGGGTTAAAAAATCCAAATGAATATGGCTAGAATGTTCTTTTAGCAATTGGTTTCCAGCTGATATCTGTGATCTTTCCGTTGCTGCTTGTCTCAGGAACCTGTTTGTGTCCAGATCCTCCTTTCACACGAACTACAACAACAAAAACACAAGCGCATCCGAGATTCACTGTATCTTTCTTTATTATTGTTACAATAAAGCCATAAAAATATACACTTACAAGATAAGTGCAAGTTATATGCACATAAGATTTAAAGTTGCTTAGCGATCACAATCCAATCCAAGCCTCGGTATCCGGTCTTAGTGGTGGGGGCTGTATGTCCGTTCTCCTATGTTTGTTCCTCCGGTTTGGAAATACAGCACGTCCGGTATTATTTCACCGGTAAGGCACAGTTGTCCTTCTCCTCTCGTATCCCCAGTTTATTTTTCAGTTTGACGTGCACGATATGGCTCTGTCAACATGTTTAGGCTTTTCGCCTAAACATGTTGACAGAGCCATATCGTGCACGTCAAACTGAAAAATAAACTGGGGATACGAGAGGAGAAGGACAACTGTGCCTTACCGGTGAAATAATACCGGACGTGCTGTATTTCCAAACCGGAGGAACAAACATAGGAGAACGGACATACAGCCCCCACCACTAAGACCGGATACCGAGGCTTGGATTGGATTGTGATCGCTAAGCAACTTTAAATCTTATGTGCATATAACTTGCACTTATCTTGTAAGTGTATATTTTTATGGCTTTATTGTAACAATAATAAAGAAAGATACAGTGAATCTCGGATGCGCTTGTGTTTTTGTTGTTGTAGGTTTATTAAACTGGAACAGAGTGGCAGGGTAAATTGACAGGAATGAAATAGGCACAGTAAAGGCAGGTTGTAGACATAGCAATAAGCAGGCAAGATACATGGATATGCTTTAGACCGGAAACTGCACAAGCAGACTGGATAATATATGCTGTAGTCGGGTAAAACTCTTTTATAGCTGGCTGGATATGTAGATATGTTGTAGACTGCTAACTCTGTAATAGCAGGCAAGGAACATAGATATGCTGTAGACGGGTAACTCTGCAATATCAGGCAGGGTATGTAGATATGCAGTAGACCGTTTACACTTTAATAACTGGATATGTAGATATGCTGTAGACAGGTAACTGTAATAGCAGGCAAGGTACATAGAAATGCTGTATACAGGGAACTCTGCATTAGCAGGCAGGGTATGTAGATATGCTGTAGACAGGTACGTCTGTAATAGCAGGTAGATATGCTGTAGACAGGGAACTCTGTAATGACAGGTAGGATATAGCTACTTCAAGTAGAAGTATACTACAACAGTCACATATGTCCCCTGTACAGTTGCTTCAGGAACCAGATGAACATGCAGAGTTATTAGCTGTAAGCAAGCAGGCAAAGAGTTCTGACATAGATTCCCTTAGATAGGCCGTAGGTCAAAACCAGGAATACAGTCAGAATATGTTTGGAGAATCCGAAAGAGTAGATCGGTAAACAGACCAAAGGAGAATCCAGTAGAATAGTCATGTCACAAGCCGAGGTAACAAAATTGGTAGGTTGAAACAGGTAATACAGGATCAGAAGCACCAACAAAGGAGTTGGCCTTGCATGAGCCCAGATTGAACTGGCAGTTTGACTTAAATAGCAGGCTGATTGCTGTAAAAACCTGCAGCTGGCAAGCAGGTAGAACAGAAGAGCAAGCAGCTTCAGGCAACAGGACTCCATGAATGCTCTGGAAAACTAAAGCCCTCTGGTGCCTTAGAGGCTAAAACAGCAAATCTGAATTCAATGCTGGGGATAGACGTTACACCATTCCTGAAGTGGATTGGACAATGTCCACTCTTGATAAACTGACTGCTATCTCTTTGGAGGATAGTTCCTTCTTCATGGATCCCATGGACAGAAAATTGGAAGACTTTCAAATCATCAAGATTTATGTTTATTAGAAATAGAAAAGAGGGCGCCACATAGCGTAATATTGTTGACTCAAAGCCAAAATAGGAGATTGATGTTAAGGCTTACCAGAGGTAATTGCACCGTATTATAACCGGTGCTGACAGGCAGGCTAACACTTTCAGTGGCTAGCACACTGGGTGGCCTCCGGCAGGCTGTACACAGGTGATATTCAGCGTTTCTTTGATTGACGTCTGTGCGGCTGATGACTGAGACACTGCGGTGGAGCAGATACTTTGAAACCTTTACCAGGAAGGCTCAAAAGGAGAACAAAGGCAAACAAATGGACAACTTCCGTATATTTAAAATCAATAAGTTTTAATCCATACAAACTGCTACGCTTTAATTATTTATTACAGAAGTGTAATACCAGATACACATATAGAAACACAAGCTATTTATACGAACATGTACATACTTTTATTGAATCTGCATGTTAAAGAACCTCTGTGTATTAATATCCACAGCTGTGGGTCTTGCTTCATTTGAGTTTATATTATATCAATTTTTGAGTCCCTCACACTAAACCGAGTGATGAATACAATAGAATTTTATTCACATGTTGCTATTTATTGCAAGGATTTTATTTCACTTAGCAATTTGCAATTATATCCAATTTTTACAGTCCATCATGCCAAAATTGAGCATTGCACAGAATATAATTTTGACTTATATGTTACAATTTTATATGACATACATATCATTATTTCGACTTTCTTAACAACACTGCTGGTTCATGTCCAATACACACTACTTTCTTAATACACACTCACACGCATATATTTTCATAGTTTTAAACCAGAATAACATTAACACACCCCACAGTTAATTTAAATACAAGACATTTGCTAGTTGGCAATTTAATTCCTTTTTTACATGGTGTCACACATAGTTTCAACATAATCACACACGATTCATATACCATTTAGATCTGCAAATCAAATATTTCATTATATATGTTTATGCAGGCACACTTTAGAACATTCAAGTTTATCATAGCAGATTAAGATAGGAAACTCAAAAATATTTTATTGGGATACTGTTTACGAATGTTAATGAAGTACACAGGTTATTGAGCCCAATTAACATAAATGAGATTCAGAGTACCCACCTATATCCCATTGGTCCTTTTTGGAAACTATGACAACTTCCGTTTTTTAATTGTATATAAGGTAGATATTTTTAAAGAATTTGTATCCATTGTTTGTATGCCTGAAGAAATGACCGGTTTATGGTCTAGAAACGCGTAGCAGTTTGTATGGATTAAAACTTATTGATTTTAAATATACGGAAGTTGTCCATTTGTTTGCCTTTGTTCTCCTTTTGAGCCTTCCTGGTAAAGGTTTCAAAGTATCTGCTCCACCGCAGTGTCTCAGTCATCAGCCGCACAGACGTCAATCAAAGAAACGCTGAATATCACCTGTGTACAGCCTGCCGGAGGCCACCCAGTGTGCTAGCCACTGAAAGTGTTAGCCTGCCTGTCAGCACCGGTTATAATACGGTGCAATTACCTCTGGTAAGCCTTAACATCAATCTCCTATTTTGGCTTTGAGTCAACAATATTACGCTATGTGGCGCCCTCTTTTCTATTTCTAATTTACAGATACCTTCTTCCCGAAGACCAGAGGAGCCTTGCCGCCAGCACATTTGATTGCTCCAAAAGACACAGCACCATTTCCTCATATGGACTAGTATGGTTTGTCCATAGACACTAATCACTTATACTTGTTATTATTTTTTGTCAGCGCACCCCGCTCACGGTTCCCCTCGGGGTTCCTCTTTTTTTAAGATTTATGTTTAAACTAGCACTTAGTGTAGCGGTAGCTACAGAGTTCTGGTGTGACCACCTTAACTAATTTCTAATGAAGCATCTCTGAAGGAGGTCCTGGATTGGTTGAACCTTTTAAGGACCGCAAACAGCTTTATTTTCAATGCAGTATTTGAAATGTTACACCTTAATTCTGTGGGTTGCTATTTCTGTTTTGACAAGATGTGCTTTATGGGAATGTTCTTCGTCATCTGATATAGTCTCTACTTCTAGACTGTTATCCATTCTTTTTAAAGGATAATTTTTCTTTGGACTAGAACTAGATTAAATTATTGATCCAGTTACTGGAGGGAATGCTGTGGCATACATAAATCACTAAGAAAGAACTCTCAGTTCCTTAACAATAAAGGAAGTGTCACGCATTGTAACCTGGGCAGAATATCACCATTGTCCCAAAAATGTAATTGTCAGGTTAGGTAAAGTCCCGAATCAGACCCAAATGCTAGAATGAACAGTAACAACACACTAGCTATACTGAGTATAAATCAGGACCTGACCCCACAACAGCTTCTAAGGAAATTAAGTTCTCAAACAATAAAAGAGGTGGTTTACTTACTGATTTCAAGGTATGGGTACAAGGAAGCTTGATAGCAGATAGAGTGGGGTCAGGAAGAGACGTAGTCAGGCAGGCTTTGATTGGCAACAAGATTTCAGGCAGGTAAGGGTTAACCAATAGCGTAGTCAGGCAAGCAGAGATTGGCCATGTGGTTTCAGGCAGGTAAGGGTTAACCAGTAGCGTAGTCAGGCAAGCAAAGTTTGGCAGCGATTAACAGGCAAAAAGTAGACTTAGGCTTGAAAGGTAAAGGCAGAGACAAGGTCAAACAGGCAAAAGTTTGTTAACAGGTAATCAGGATATCCAGCAAAGATTTACTCACAGGAAGCCACAGCAGGATAAAACAAACGGGCACCAGGAAATGGAAACGCCAGAATAAGAACCCGGCCTGACGTCAGAAAAAGTGGGACGGCTTCAGGGACCGCGTCAGCAGAGTGGGACAGCTTCAGGAAGCGTAAGATGTTGCTAGGCAACGCAGCGCAACAGTGCCGAAGACCGAAGCAGAGTGAGTGAGGAGAGGAGCGTGACTTAATGTTAAAAAGATAACCTGTTACCATGCATATCTACCATAAGGTTTAGAAAACCTTTTCTCCTACATTGGTGTATCCGGTCTACGGCTTCATCCTTACTTTTGGGATATTCTCATTCCCTACAGGAAGTGGCAAAGAGAGCACACAGCAGAGCTGTCCATATAGCTCCCCCTATGCCTCCGCCCCCCAGTCATTCTCTTTGCCGCTCTGAAAAGTAGCATCTCCACGGGGGTGGTAAAGAGTATGTGGTGTTAGTTGTAGTTTTTATTTCTTCTATCAAGAGTTTGTTATTTTAAAATAGTGCCGGTTTGTACTATTTACTCTACAACAGAAAGTGATGAAGATTTCTGTTAAAAGAGGAGTATGATTTTAGCACCAGTAACTAAAATCCATTGCTGTTCCCACGCAGGACTGTTGAAACCAGACAACTTCAGGTGGGGGGAACAGTTTGCAGGCTTATCTGCTTCAGGTATGATCAGTCATTTTTCTAACAAGACCAAGTAATGCTAGAAGACTGTCCGTTATCCCTTCTGGAATAGGTAAGCCATTTTCTTAGACTCAGTAACAGAATTAAAGCTTATAACTAGGGCTCTATGCTGGTTGACACTATTGTGGGCTAAGTCGATTACTTTTTATCATGTTTATGTGACATTTTAAGTGTTTTTCAGACTAAAACACTTTTGGGGAATTTTATTTACGCCTGGCAGTTGTTTAGACACCTAATCTTGTCAGAAAGGCCCCTTCACTCTGGAATGCAGAGGGAGGAGGCCTCATTTTCGCGCCTCAGTTGTGCAGTTGCTTTTCACTAGGCAGTTCTTGCAGCTTCACGTGGAGTATCCAGACTTGGAAAAGGACTTCAGAGAGGCTTATTACTTATTTGACTGTAGTGTCTTTAACCGGTAAATTACTGTTATTAGCTCCGGTTTGGGCATTTAAGGGTTAAATTGTCTGAAAATTGGTGTGCAATACTTTCTAAGCATTAAGACACTGTGATTAAAATTTCATAAAGATTGGATATTTCTTTGATGGTTTTCTGACATTTCTGTAATAAAGTGTACACTTTTATTATTTAAAGAGACCGTAACGGTTTTGTATAAAATAATTTTTATTGCATTAAAACTCTGCCTAAGTCTGTCTAACATGTCTGTGCCTTCAGATAGCCTATGTTCTGTGTGCATGGAGGCCAAGGTGGTTCCCCCATTAAATGTATGTGTAAAGTGCGCAATAGCGTCCAAACAGATAAAGGACAGCACTGTCACTTTTAAAGATGTTGCCCAAGATGAGTCTTTAAATGAAGGTAGTGGGGATAGTTCATCATCCTCTCCTTCTGTGTCAACGCCAGCTTTGCCCGCGCAAGCCATACCTAGTACATCTGACGCGCCTATGGCTGTTACTATGCAGCAATTAGCAGCAGTAATGAATAATTCTTTAGCAGCCTTTTTATCCAAACTGCCAGTTTTTCCTAGAAAGCGTGATTGCTCAGTTTTAAATACAGAGGATGAGCAAGCAGACACAGGGGATAATTAATCTGTGGTACCCTCACATCAATCTGAGTTGGCGGTGAGGGAGGGCCTGTCTGAGGGAGAAATTTCTGACACAGGGAAAGTATCTCAGCAGGCAGAGACTGATACCATTGCATTTAAATTTAAACTAGAACACCTCCGCGCCCTACTTAAGGAGGTGCTAGCTACACTTGATGATTGTGATCCTTTGGTGATTCCAGAAAAATTGTGCAAAATGGACAAATTTTTAGAAGTCCCAGTGCACTCTGATGCGTTTCCGATACCCAAGAGGGTGGCGGATATAGTGACTAAGGAGTGGGAGAAGCCAGGTGTACCATTTGTTCCCCCTCCTATATTTAAGAAAATGTTCCCCATTGTTGACCCCAGAAGGGACGCATGGCAGACGGTCCCTAAGGTAGAGGGGGCAGTTTCAACATTAGCTAAGCGCACAACTATACCAATAGAGGACAGTTGCGCTTTCAAAGATCCTATGGATAAAGAACTAGAAGGGTTACTTAAGAAAATTTTTGTTCAGCAAGGTTTCCTTCTGCAACCAATTTCGTGCATTATTCCTGTCACCACGGCGGCGTCTTTTTGGTTCGATGAACTAGAAAATTCGCTCCAGAAGGAGACTCCTTATGATGAGGTCATGGACAGAATTCATGCACTGAAGTTGGCTAATTCCTTTATCTTAGATGCCGCTTTTCATTTGGCAAAATTAGCGGCGAAAAATTCAGGTTTTGCAATAGTGGCGCGCAGAGCGCTTTGGCTGGAATCTTGGTCGGCGGATGTGTCGTCCAAAACAAAATTGCTTAATATTCCTTTCAAGGGTAAGACCCTATTCGGGCCAGAATTGAAAGAGATTATTTCAGACATCACTGGGGGAAAGGGCCATGCCCTTCCACAGGATAGACCTTTCAAAGCAAAAAATAAGTCTAATTTTCGTTCCTTTCGCAATTTCAGGAACGGACCGGCCCCTAGCTCTACATTCTCTAGACAAGAGGGTAATGCATCCCAGCCCAAACCAGCATGGAAACCATTGCAAGGCTGGAACAAAGGAAAACAGGCCAAAAAGCCTGCTGCTGCTACCAAATCAGCATGAAAGAATAGCCCCCGATCCGGGACCGGATCTTGTAGGGGACAGACTCTCTCTCTTTGCTCAGGCTTGGGCAAGAGATGTCCCAGACCCCTGGGCTTTAGAGATTGTCTCTCAGGGGTATCTCCTAGAATTCAAGGACCTTCCTCCAAAGGGAAGGTTTCACATGTCTCGCTTGTCTTTAGACCAGACAAAGAGACGGGCATTCTTACATTGCGTAGAAGACCTTTTAAAGATGGGATTGATACACCCAGTTCCAAAAGCAGAACAAGGACTGGGTTTTACTCAAACCTGTTTGTAGTTCCCAAAAAGGAGGGAACGTTCAGGCCAATTCTGGATTTGAAAATCCTAAACAAATTCCTCAGAGTTCCATCATTCAAAATGGAAACTATTCGAACAATTTTACCAATGATCCAGAAGGGTCAATACATGACTACCGTGGACCTAAAGGATGCATACCTGCATATTCCGATCCACAAGGTTCACCATCAGTTCCTAAGGTTCGCCTTCCTGGACAAACATTATCAGTTTGTGGCTCTTCCCTTCGGATTGGCCACTGCTCCAAGAATTTTCACAAAGGTGTTAGGGTCCCTTCTTGCAGTGCTAAGGCCAAGGGGCATTGCGGTAGCACCTTGCCTAGACGACATCTTAATTCAGGCGTCGTCCTTCCACAAAGCAAAGGCTCATACGGATATTGTTCTAGCCTTTCTAAGGTCTCACGGGTGGAAGGTGAACGTAGAAAAAAGTTCTCTGTCCCCGGTCACAAGGGTTCCCTTCCTGGGAACAATAATAGACTCGGTAGAGATGAAAATTTTTCTGACGGAGGTCAGGAAGTCAAAACTTTCAAATGCTTGGCGAGTTCTTCATGCCATTCCTCAGCCTTCTGTGGCTCAGTGCATGGAGGTAATCGGTCTAAAGGTTGCGGCAATGGATGCAGTCCCTTTTGCCAGAATTCATCTCAGACCACTGCAACTGTGCATGCTCAAGCAGTGGAATGGGGATTATGCAGATTTGTCTCCCAAGATACAAATGGACCAGAAAACCAGAGACTCGCTCCTCTGGTGATTGTCTCAAGATCACCTGTCTCAGGGAATGAGTTTCCGCAGACCGGAGTGGATCATTGTCACGACCGACGCCAGTCTCTTAGGCTGGGGCGCGGTCTGGGACTCCCCGAAAACTCAGGGTCTATGGTCTCGGGAAGAATCTCTTCTCCCGTTAAACATTTTGGAACTAAGAGCGATATTCAATGCGCTCCTGGCATGGCCTCAACTAGCGGAGGCCAAATTCATAAGATTTCAGTCGGACAACATGACGACTGTAGCGTACATCAATCATCAGGGGGGAACAAAGAGTTCCCTGGCAATGAGGGAGGTATCCAGGATCATCAATTGGGCAGAGGATCACTCCTGCCACCTATCAGCAATTCACATCCCAGGTGTAGACAACTGGGAAGCGGATTATCTGAGTCGTCAGAATTTCCATCCGGGGGAGTGGGAACTTCATCTGGAGGTTTTTGCCCAGTTAACTCAACTATGGGGCATTCCATATCTGGATCTGATGGCGTCTTGGCAGAACTCCAAGGTTCCACGCTACGGGTCCAGGTCCAGGGATCCCAAGGCGACATTGGTAGATGCCTTAGTGGCGCCTTGTTCGTTCAATCTAGCTTATGTCTTTCCACCGTTTCCCCTCCTCCCCAGGCTAGTAGCCAGGATCAAACAGGAGAAGGCTTCGGTAATTCTAATAGCTCCTGCGTGGCCACGCAGGACTTGGTATGCAGACCTGGTGAATATGTCATCGACTCCACCATGGAAGCTACCTTTGAGACAGGACCTTCTAGTTCAAGGTCCATTCGAACATCCAAACCTAGTTTCTCTGCAACTGACTGCTTGGAGATTGAACGCTTGATTCTATCTCAGCGTGGGTTTTCGGAATCAGTTATAGATACTCTGGTTCAGGCCAGAAAACCTATAACCAGGAGAATTTACCATAAAATATGGCAGAAATATCTCTGTTGGTGCGAATCCAAGGGTTACTCATGGAGTAAAGTTAGGATTCCAAGGATACTTTCCTTTCTCCAAGAGGGATTGGAGAAAGGTCTGTCAGCTAGTTCTCTAAAAGGACATATATCTGCTCTGTCTGTCTTATTGCACAAACGTCTGGCAGCCGTGCCAGATGTTCAGGCGTTCGTACAGGCTTTAGTCAGAATCAAGCCTGTTTACAGACTATGACTCCTCCATGGAGTCTAAATTTAGTTCTTTCAGTTCTTCAAGGGGTTCCATTTGAACCTTTACATTCCATAGATATTAAGTTGCTATCTTGGAAAGTTTTGTTTTTGGTTGCTATTTCTTCTGCTAGAAGAGTTTCTGAATTGTCGGCTTTGCAATGTAATTCACCCTATCTGGTGTTTCATACGGATAAGGTAGTTTTACGTACCAAGCCTGGTTTTCTTCCAAAAGTGGTTTCCAACAGGAATATTAACCAGGAAATAGTTGTTCCTTCTCTGTGTCCAAACCCGGTTTCTAAAAAGGAACGTTTGTTACACAATCCTAGATGTGGTTCGTGGTTTAAAATTCTATCTAGAAGCAACAAAGGATTTCAGACAGACATCATCCTTGTTTGTCGTCTATTCTGGTAAGAGGAGAGGTCAGAAAGCTACTGCTACCTCTCTCCTTCTGGCTTAAAAGCATCATCCGATTGGCTTATGAGACTGCCGGACGGCAGCCTCCTGAACGAATTACAGCTCATTCTACTAGAGCTGTGGCTTCCACATGGGCTTTCAAGAACGAGGCTTCTGTTGAACAGATCTGTAAGGCAGCGACTTGGTCTTCTCTGCACACATTTGCCAAATTTTACAAATTCGATACTTATGTTTCTTCGGAGGCTATTTTTGGGAGAAAGGTTTTACAAGCAGTGGTGCCTTCCGTTTAGGTAACCTGACTTGTTCCCTCCCTTCATCCGTGTCCTAAAGCTTTGGTATTGGTTCCCACAAGTAACGATGAAGCCGTTGACCGGATACACCAATGTAGAAGAAAACAGAATTTATGTTTACCTGATAAATTTCTTTCTCCTACGGTGTATCCGGTCCACGGCCCGCCCTGGCATTTAGTCAGGTTTAAATTTTTATTTTTGTACACTACAGTCACCACTGCACCCTATGGTTCTCCTTTTTCTCCTAACCGTCGTTCGAATGACTGGGGGGCGGAGCCAGAGGGGGAGCTATATGGACAGCTCTGCTGTGTGCTCTCTTTGCCACTTCCTGTAGGGAATGAGAATATCCCACAAGTAAGGATGAAGCCGTGGACCGGATACACCGTAGGAGAAAAATTTATCAGGTAAACATAAATTCTGTTTTTTTCCTGGAGTACAAGAAAGGGATACCATTGGAATTATTTTCAAATTCCTAGAATTCTTGTTTTTTTTAGGACAGCATTGATGAGGTTTATCAGCCAGTTCTCTTAAAGATTTCTGCCTTAGCTGTTTTATGCAAGAAAATTGGTAACACTCCTTATATCTAGACCTTTGTACAGGCCTTAATCAGAATTAGACCAATTTATTCATCCAGTTACTAGTTATTGAAATTTTAATGTGAGTCCTTCAAGTCCCTCCATTGGAACCTTTGCATGGTTTGGACCACCAACTTTTATCTTGAAAGTTTCTTTTTGTATTTACCCTCTCTTCAGCTAGAAGAGTTTTTATGAACGTTTGGCATTACCCTTTCTCTTGTTAAGTGTATTCAGTCCACGGGTCATCCATTACTTATGGAATATATTCTCTTCCCAACAGGAAATTGCAAGAGGATCACCCAAGCAGAGCTGCTACATAGCTCCTCCCCTCACATGTCATATTCAGTCATTCTCTTGCAACTTGATAGGACGTTGTGAGAGGTCTGTGGTGTTTTCATACTTAGTTTATTTCTTCAATCAAAAGTTTGTTATTTTAAAATGACACCGGAGTGTGTTGTTTATTCTCAGGCAGTATTTGGAAGAAGAATCTGCCTGCGTTTTCTATGATCTTAGCGGCAGTAACTAAGATCCACTGGCTGTTCTCGCATATTCTGAGGAGTGAGGTAACTTTCAGAAAGGGAATAGCGTGCGGGGAACCCTGCAAACAAGGTATGTGCAGTAAATTATTTTTCTAAGGAATGGAATTGACTAAGAAAATACTGCTGATACCGATGTAATGTAAGTAAAAGCCTTTAATCCAGTGAGAGCGACTGTTAGCAGGCTGGTTTAAATATATACAGTAAAGTAATTTTCTAAGGAATGGAATTTGACTGAGAAAATGCTATTAATACTGAAGTGATGTTATAAGCCTTAAATGCAGCAGGAAGACTGGTATCAGGCTTATCAATAGAGATACATGCTCCTTAAAAAAGGGATGTTTAAAACGATTTTACTGGCATGTTTAATAGTTTTGTGAGGTACATTGGTGATAAAACTTGTTGGGGCATAACATTTTTCCACATGGCTGACAATATTTCTGCATAGAAACAGTTAACTGAAACTCCCAATATTGTAATATTGAGTAGGAGGGGCCTATTTTAGCGCTCTTTTGACACAGTAAAAATTCAGGCTCTGTCTTCCTGCTTCCTTCTGCTTGACCCGGGTCGTCTCCAGACAGCTTAAGGGACTTCAAAAGTCATTTTGAGGGAGGTAATCAGTCACAGCAGACCTGTGACAGTGGTTTTTTGACTGTATTAAAAAACGTTTTTTTTTTTTTGCTTATAAAAACCGTTTGGGTTTTAAGGGGTTAATCATCCATTTGCAAGTGGGTGCAATGCTCTGCTAACTTAATACATTTACTGTGAAAATTTGTTTGCTATAACTGATTTGGTTCATTGTTATTTCAACTGTGACAGTTTTCTGTGCTTCTTAAAGGCACAGTAGCGTTTTTCTTTATTACTTGTAAAATTATTTACAGTGTTTTCCAAGTCTGCTAGTCTTATTGCTAGTCTGTTTAAACATGTCTGACACAGATGAATCTGTTTGTTCACTATGTTTAAAGGCCACTGTGGAGCCCCACAGAAACATGTGTACTAAATGTATTGATTTCACTTTAAATAATAAAGGTCAGTCTTTATCTATAAAGGAATTATCACCAGACAACGAGGGGGAAGTTATGCCGACTAACTCTCCTCACGTGTCAGTACCTTCGCCTCCCGCTCAGGAGGCGCATGATATTGTGGCGCCAAGTGCATCAGGGACGGCCATACAAATCACCTTACAAGACATGGCTAATATTATGAATAATACCCTGACAGAAGTATTATCTAAATTGCCAGAATTAAGAGGCAAGCGCGATTGCTCTGGGGTAAGAATATAGCGCGCTGGTGCTACAAGAGCCGTGTCTGATACTGCGTCACAGTTTGCAGAACATGAGGACGGAGAGCTTCATTCTGTAGGTGACGGATCTGATCCAGGGGAACCGGATTCAGAGATCTCTAATTTTAAATTTAAGCTTGAGAACCTCCGTGTATTGCTAGGGGAGGTTTTAGCGGCTCTGAATGACTGTAACACAGTTGCGATTCCAGAGAAATTATGTAGGCTGGATAGATACTATGCAGTACCGGTGTGTACCGACGTTTTTCCTATACCTAAAAGGCTTACAGAAATTATTAGCAAGGAGTGGGATAGACCTGGTGTGCCCTTTTCCCCACCTCCTATATTTAGAAAAATGTTTCCAATAGACGCCACTACACGGGACTTATGGCAGACGGTCCCTAAGGTGGAGGGAGCAGTTTCTACTTTAGCTAAGCGTACCACTATCCTGGTGGAAGATAGTTGTGCTTTTTCGGATCCAATGGATAAAAAATTGGAGGGTTACCTTAAGAAAATGTTTGTTCAACAAGGTTTTATCTTACAGCCCCTTGCATGCATTGCGCCTGTCACTGCTGCTGCAGCATTTTGGTTTGAGTCTCTAGAAGAGGCCATTCACTCAGCTCCATTGGATGAAATTATGGACAAGCTTAAAGCACTTAAGCTAGCTAATGCATTTGTTTCTGATGCCATTGTACATCTAACTAAACTAACGGCTAAGAATTCCGGTTTTGCCATTCAAGCGCGCAGAGCGTTATGGCTTAAATCCTGGTCAGCTGATGTGACTTCTAAATCTAAATTACTTAATATTCCTTTCAAGGGGCAAACCTTATTCGGGCACGGATTGAAAGAAATTATCGCTGACATTACGGGAGGTAAGGGTCATACCCTTCCTCAGGACAAGGCCAAATCTAAGGCCAAACAGTCTAATTTTCGTGCCTTTCGAAACTTCAAGGCAGGAGCAACGTCAACTTCCTCCGCCCCAAAACAGGAAGGAACCGTTGCTCGTTACAGACAGGCCTGGAAAACTAACCAGTCCTGGAACAAGGGCAAGCAGGCCAGAAAAACCTGCTACTGCCCCTAAGACAGCATGAAGGGATGGCCCCCTATCCGGAAACGGATCTAGTGGGGGGCAGACTTTCTCTCTTCGCCCGGGCGTGGGCAAGAGATGTCCAGGATCCCTGGGCGTTGGAGATCATATCTCAGGGATATCTTCTGGACTTCAAGGCTTCTCCTCCTCTAGGGAGATTTCATCTTTCAAGGTTATCAGAAAACCAAATAAAGAAAGAGGCATTCCTATGTTGCGTACAAGACCTCCTAGTAATGGGAGTGATCCACCCAGTTCCGCGGACGGAACAAGGACAGGGATTTTATTCAAATCTGTTCGTGGTTCCCAAGAAAGAGGGTACCTTCAGGCCAATTTTGGACCTAAAGATTTTAAACAAATTCCTAAGAGTTCCATCATTCAAAATGGAAACTATTCGGACTATCCTACCCATGATCCAAGAGGGTCAGTACATGACCACGGTGGGTTTAAAGGATGCCTACCTTCACATACCGATTCACAAAGATCATCATCGGTTCCTAAGATTTGCCTTCCTAGACAGGCATTACCAGTTTGTAGCTCTTCCCTTCGGGTTGGCTACGGCCCTGAGAATCTTTACAAAGGTGCTGGGCTCTCTTCTGGCGGTTCTAAGACCGCGAGGCATAGCGGTGGCTCCGTATCTAGACGACATCCTGATACAGGCGACATGCTTGCAAATTGCCAAGTCTCATACAGAGATAGTTCTGGCATTTCTAAGGTTGCATGGGTGGAAGGTGAACGTGGAAAAGAGTTCTCTATCACCACTCACAAGAGTCTCCTTCCTAGGGACTCTGATAGATTCTGTAAAAATGAAAATTTACCTGACGGAGGCCAGGTTATCAAAACTCTTAAATGCTTGCCGGGTCCTTCATTCCATTCCACGCCCGTCAGTGTTTCAGTGCATGGAAGTAATCGGCTTAATGGTAGCGGCAATGGACATAGTGCCATTTGCGCGCCTGCACCTCAGACCGCTGCAATTGTGCATGCTAAGTCAGTGGAATGGGGATTACTCAGATTTGTCCCCTCTACTAAATCTGGATCAAGAGACCAGAGATTCTCTTCTCTGGTGGCTATCTCGGGTCCATCTGTCAGGGGGCATGACCTTTCGCAGGCCAGATTGGACGATTGTAACAACAGATGCCAGCCTCCTAGGCTGGGGCGCAGTCTGGAATTCCCTGAAGGCTCAGGGATCCTGGACTCAGGAGGAGAAACTCCTCCCAATAAATTCTGGAGCTAAGGGCAATATTCAACGCTCTTCTAGCTTGGCCTCAGCTAGCAACACTGAGGTTCATCAGATTTCAGTCGGACAACATCACGACTGTGGCTTATATCAACCATCAAGGGGGAACCAGGAACTCCCTAGCGATGTTGGAAGTCTCAAAGATAATTCGCTGGGCAGAGTCTCATTCTTGCCACTTGTCAGCGATCCACATCCCAGGAGTGGAGAACTGGGAGGCGGACTTTCTAAGTCGTCAGACTTTTCATCCGGGGGAGTGGGAACTCCATCCGGAGGTATTTGCTCAACTGGTCCATCGTTGGGGCAAACCAGAACTGGATCTCATGGCGTCTCGCCAGAACGCCAAACTTCCTCTTTACGGTTCCAGGTCCAGGGACCCGGGAGTGAAGCTGATAGATGCTCTAGCAGCTTCTTGGTTTTTCAACATGGCTTATGTGTTTCCACCGTTTCCTCTGCTCCCTCGACTGATTGCCAAGATCAAACAGGAGAGAGCATCGGTGATTCTGATAGCGCCTGCGTGGCCACGCAGGACCTGGTATGCAGACCTAGTGGTCATGTCGTCCTGTCCTCCATGGACTCTTCCTTTGAGGAAAGACCTTCTAATACAAGGTCCCTTCAATCATCCAAATCTAATTTCTCTGAGGCTGACTGCGTGGAGATTGAACGCTTGATCCTATCAAAGCGTGGCTTCTCCGAGTCAGTTATTGATACTTTAATACAGGCACGAAAGCCTGTTACCAGAAAAATCTACCATAAGATATGGCGTAAATACCTGTATTGGTGCGAATCCAAGAGTTACTCGTGGAGTAAGGTTAGGATTCCGAGGATATTGTCTTTTCTCCAAGAGGGCTTGGAAAAAGGCTTATCAGCTAGTTCTTTAAAGGGACAGATTTCTGCTCTGTCTATTCTTTTGCACAAGCGTCTGGCAGAAGTTCCAGACGTCCAGGCCTTTTGTCAAGCTTTAGCTAGGATTAAGCCTGTATTTAAAGCTGTTGCTCCTCCGTGGAGCTTAAACTTGGTTCTTAAAGTTCTTCAAGGAGTTCCGTTTGAACCCCTTCATTCCGTTGATATTAAACTTTTATCTTGGAAAGTTCTATTTTTGATGGCTATTTCCTTGGCTCGAAGAGTCTCTGAATTGTCTGCCTTACACTGTGATTCTCCTTATCTGATTTTCCATTCAGACAAGGTAGTTCTGCGTACTAAACCTGGGTTTTTACCTAAGGTAGTCTCTAACAGGAATATCAATCAGGAGATTGTTGTTCCGTCATTATGTCCTATTCCTTCTTCAAGGAAGGAACGACTTTTGCATAATCTGGACGTAGTCCGTGCCCTGAAATTCTATTTACAGGCAACTAAAGATTTTCATCAAACTTCTTCCCTGTTTGTCGTTTACTCTGGACAGAGGAGAGGTCAAAAAGCTTCGGCAACCTCTCTCTCCTTTTGGCTTCGTAGCATAATACGTTTAGCCTATGAGACTGCTGGACAGCAGCCCCCTGAAAGAATTACAGCTCATTCCACTAGAGCTGTGGCTTCCACCTGGGCCTTTAAGAATGAGGCCTCTGTTGAACAGATTTGCAAGGCTGCGACTTGGTCTTCGCTTCACACTTTTTCAAAATTTTACAAATTTGACACTTTTGCTTCTTCGGAGGCTGTTTTGGGGAGAAAGGTTCTACAGGCAGTGGTTCCTTCCGTTTAATTGCCTGCCTTGTCCCTCCCATCATCCGTGTACTTAGCTTTGGTATTGGTATCCCATAAGTAATGGATGACCCGTGGACTGAATACACTTAACAAGAGAAAACATAATTTATGCTTACCTGATAAATTTATTTCTCTTGTAGTGTATTCAGTCCACGGCCCGCCCTGTCTTTTTAAGGCAGATCTAAATTTTAATTAATACTTCAGTCACCACTGCACCCTATGGTTCCTCCTTTCTCGTCTTGTTTTGGTCGAATGACTGAATATGACATGTGAGGGGAGGAGCTATGTAGCAGCTCTGCTTGGGTGATCCTCTTGCAATTTCCTGTTGGGAAGAGAATATATTCCATAAGTAATGGATGACCCGTGGACTGAATACACTACAAGAGAAATAAATTTATCAGGTAAGCATAAATTATGTTTTTAATCCTCCTTTCCTGATCTTTCATCAGGACAATGCAATCTTTCTCTTCACAAAGTAGTATCTACATATACAATCAACCAAAAAATTGTGGTTCCTCCTTTTTGCTCAGCTTCTTCTTATTGAAGCTGCCTAAAAGTTCTTTTTTTTTTATTCTTCCATTTTTCAGGACTTCGCAAGGGACAAAAAGCTGCAGCTGTTAACTTAAAGGGACAGTAAACTTGAAAAGTAATGTGTTATAATTCTGCACATAGCGACAACTTTCAAAAATCAAAGGATTTTAGAGATTTTAGCTGTCAAAGTTGCACTTACCTTTTCTCCTTTCCATGATCTTCTGATTAGACATTGTTTTTCAAAAGCGCTTTGCGGGTGCAGTGTTTAATCACAGCACGCCCGATCGCGCTATTGAACTGAATGTAGTTTGCTCCCGATCTGGTCTGGTAGCCTGCTACATTCAGTTCATTAGACAGTGCGCCCGCAAAGCGCTTTTGAAAAACAAGACCTGGAACTTGTTTTGCACTTAATTTGTCTTGCTTGACTTAACTGCTTTCTAGTTTCCGTCTATCTATTTGGCCATATGTATGACTGAGTGATTCCTAGGGGAGTGGGAGAGTTCAAATATCTGGTATGTAGGTGTATTTTGCTGCCTCCTAGTGGACAGGGAGTGTAATCCCACATGTGGTGATCTTGTGGACTCTTACCGTCATGAAAGAAATTAATTTATCAGGTAAGCATACATTTTGTTTTTGCTTATGAAAAATAAGAAATACACATCTTTAAAAATATGGATATGTAGGTCAATATTACTTTTAGCAGTGTATTAAACATTTTTAATTCTATTTCAATTAAATATTATTTTGTAAAGTAGGAATGTGTTGTAATGCATAATTTTTTTTAAATTTTTTTTTAGCACAAATGTTAAATCTAAATTTCTTCTTCAAAATAATCTATCGGCCTATAAAACACTTTTCCCATATTTAAAAAATAATTTTCCTATCTTTGTTGTTTTATCAGTATGTCTGATGGAGAAACATCAATCCTGAGAATATATTAGTTCCTTAATCATTTATTATTGAAATACCTTTTCCTTCCTGAGATAGGGAGAGTCCACAGCTTCATTCCTTACTGTTGAGAAATACATCACCTGGCCACCAGGAGGAGGCAAAGACACCTCAGCCAAAAGCTTAAATATCCCTCCCACTTCCTCATTACCCCAGTTATTCTTTGCCTTTCGTCATGTTAGGAAGTGTCAGAAGATTTAGAGAGTCCTGAAAAAGGGTATCTGCCCTTTGAGATAGGACTGGAGTTTTAAGTGAGCGTATTGATGAAATTGAGAATCTGGAGATTCAGGAAAAGTTTTTCTGAGAAACCATCCAAACTACTGCTAAAAGCTCTTTAGCAATCATTGTTGACTAGTTTCACTGCCTTCTTTCTCTCACTCAAGTCCATATCAGGAGCGCTGCTTTAAGACTTTGTCACACTTGAGAGGCTGTGTTCTGTTCCACAGCATGGGTCCTGGAGGTAAGATAGTTTCAATTTTACACATAAAACACTATAACAGGGTCACAGTGTGGCTCCTTTATAGGATCCAGGGTTAATATCCTCTGAAGGGGGTTTATTGAACAGTTGTGGTTAATTAATCTGTATTTATTATTTACATGCTGCTTTGTGTGATTTTTTTTTTCCTGGGCTGATAGACTGTGTTTTTGGCTGGAACAAACAGGTTTCACTTTTAAGTTTCACTTTTGTTTTTGAAAGTGTTGCACAGGGGAAGTACTGTCTTGCACTCCATGTGACCGGGTATGGTCTTTGATTATTTCCTCCATTCTGGCTGAGACTTGAACCTGAGGAGAGCGTTTCTTTCCTCTAACAGTCTGGGTCTAAGAGGTGGTAAGTGCCCCAGCCATTGGGAGTATAAAGGTGCAGTTTTCTATAATAAAAAAATGTTTTTATTTGTGCCCTTCTGTGGGTATAACCTGAGGTATGGAGGACTCTGACATGTTAGAAGGTACTCTTTCTGTACTAAATCATACCTGTTTATATTGTGAGAAGGCCGTGGTTTTCCCACCCAGTCAATTATGTTCCACATGCCTTAACACCGTTATAAAGTCTAAGAAGGCTAAGTCTAAGCCTGCTAAGGCTTAGTCCCTCTGAGCCGTCTACCTCTCAGGACTCGGCGTACCGTGAGATTACTACCCATGCTACATTATCCACTCCACATGCAGTTCCCCGTAGCACATCTAATCCTCCATCCGGAGGAGGCCTTCTTCCTGCAGACTTTGCTGCGCAGTTACAAATGGCGGTGTCTGCGGCCCTCAGTGCATTACCTCGCTCTAACAAATGCAAGAGAAAGGTTATACATAGCTCTACTGATCCGGAATCATCTAAATATTTATCAGATTTAGCTATTATGTCCCAGTTATCCGATGATGAGTTAACTTCTGTAGCTTCAGAGGGTGAACTTTCTGGGTCGGTGCGGTGTCCTTAGCATCTAAGCCTCCTGCTGTGAAGGAACTGTCCTTTAGATTTAAAATTGAGCACTTGTGTTTTTTATTAAAGGAGGTTCCGTCTACTTTAGAGGTTCCAGAAGCTGCGTTGCCTGAAGAACCTATGATACCTAAATTAGACAGAGTTTACGAAGACAGGAAAGTTCCTTTGGTTTTTCATGTGCCGGTTAAGATGGCGAACATTATTAAGAATGAATTGGAAAGAATTGGTTCTTCATTTTCTCCCATGACTACTTTTAAAAAGTTGTTCCCGAACTCTCAACTGGATTTGTGGGTCTCCATTCCTAAGGTGGATGGTGCTATCTCTATGCTTGCTAAATGTACTACTATACCTCTTGAGGGTAGTTCTTCGTTCAGAGAGCCGATGGATAAGAAAATGGAGTCTTTTCTGAGAACGATGTTTCAACATACAGGATTTTTGTTTCAACTGGTGGCTGCAGTTGCCAGAGCGGCTACCTACTGGTGCGACTCTTTGTCGGAACTCATTGAGGTGGAGTCAACCCTTGAGGATATTCAAGACAGAATTAAAGCTCTGAGAATTGCTAATTCTTTTATCTGTGATGCGAACATGCAAATTATTCGCCTAAATGCAAAGGCCTCTGACTTTGCGGTCCTAGGCTACCGTGCGCTCTGGTTGAAGTCTTGGTCTGCGGATATGACTTCGAAGTTCAGACTCATTTCTCTTCCCTTCAAGGGAAAGATTTTATTTGGTCCAGGCCTGGACTCCATTATTTATATGGTTACCGGAGGCAAGGGGCCTTCCTACTGCATAAGAAGAACAAGTCTAAGGGACGACAATCTTCTAATTTTCGTTCCTTTCGTTCTGAAAAATCCCAACGACAACAATCCTCCAAGCCCGAGCAACCCAAAAGTACTTGGAAGCCGGCTCAGTCCTGGAATAAATCCAAGCAGAATAAGAAGCCCTGTCGAAAACAAATCAGCATGAAGGGGCAGCCCCCGATCCGTGATCGGATCGTGAAGGGGGCAGACTGTCTCTCTCTTTTCAGACGCCTTGTTCAAGGACGTACAGGATCCGTGGGTCCTGGAGGTGGTATCTCAGGGATATAAGAGAGTCTTCAAATCTCATCCGCCAAGGGGCAGATTCCTTCTCTCAAATATTTCTACCAGACCAGAAAAGAGGAATGCCTTTCTAGGGTGCGTTCGGGATATATCCTCCTTAGGAGTTGTTGTCCCGGTGCCTATTGAAGAAAGAGGTTTTGGGTTTTGTTCAAACCTGTTTGTGGTCCCAAAGGAGGAGGTAACTTTTCTGAACCAATTCTGGACCTAAAGTGCTTAAACAAATTTCTCAGTGTCCCTTCCTTCAAGATAGACGATAAGGTCCATCCTTCCTTTGATTCAGGAAGCCCAGTTTATGACCACTATAGATCTGAAGGACGCTTACCTTCATGTTCCAATCCACAGGGAACACTTTCAGTTTCTAAAGTTTGCATTCCTGGACCAGCACTTCCAGTTCATTGCCCTTCCGTTTGGCCTAGCTACTGCTCCAATGATCTTTACGAAGGTTCTGGGGGCTAATTCTTGCCATTGCTACAACTCAGGGTATTGCAGTAGACCCATACTTGGACGATATTCTGGTGCAAGCACTATCCTTTCATCTTGCAGAAGAATTCTCGGAGTCCCTTCTCAGTCTTCTTCAATCACATTGATGGAAGATAAACTTGGAAAAGAGTTCTTATCCCAAGTACCAGGGTGGAATTCCTTGGTACTATAATAGATTCCATATCCATGAGAATATTTCTAACAGACCAGAGACGTTGCAAGCTAACTTCAGCATGTCTTGCCCTCCGGACCTTCTTGAGTCCCTCTGTGGCTCAGTGTATGGAAGTGATTGGTCTCATGGTATCCTGCATGGACATCATTGCTTTTGCCAGGTTCCGTCTCAGACCTTTACGATTGTGCATGCTTAGGCAGTGGAGCGGCGATCATTCAGATCTGTCTCAACAGATTGTATAAGACAGCCGTTCGAGAGAATCACTCTCTTGGTGGTTCTGTCCAGATCATCTGTCAAGAGGGACATGTTTCTTAAGACCATCCTGGGAGATTGTGACTACAGACGCAAGCCTATCCAGATGGGGAGCTGTTTGGGGTGCCAGGAAGGCACAGGGGTTATGGACTCAGGTGGAGTCCTCCCTCCCGATCAATATTTTGAAACTACGGGCAATCTTCAAGGCCTTGAAGGCTTGGCCACTTCTGTGTTCGTCCCAGTTTATCAGATTCCAATCATACAATATAACCTTGGTGGCTTACATCAACCATCAGGGGGAACGAGAAGTATCTCAGATTCTGGAGTTGGTGGAGGCCCACAGCTGTTTGCTGTCAGCGATCCACATTATGGGTGTGGACAACTGGGAGGCGGATTTTCTCAGCAGGCAATCCTTCCATCCAGGGGAATGTTCTCTCCATCCCGAGGTGTTTGCAGAGATATGCATCAAGCGTGGGACGCCGGAGATAGATCTCATGGCATCCCGTCTCAATACCATGGTACGGATTGAGGTTGAAGGATCCCCAAGCAGATCTAATAGATGCACTAGCAGTGCCCTGGAGTTTCAAACTCATATCTTTTTCCTCCATTACCGCTTCTTCCTTGAGTGGTGGCCCACATCAAGCAGGTGCGGGTATCAGTAATCCTGATTGCTCCATCGTGGTTCATGGATCTAGTGTGGATGTCCTCATCTATTCCGTGGAAGTTACCTTGTCGCAGAGACCTGCTGATACAAGGTCAATGTTAATAAAAATCTAGATTCTCTGAGGCTGACTGCGTGGAGATTGAATGCTTAGTCTTAGCCAAGAGAGGTTTCTCTGACTGTCATTGATACTCTTATTCAAGCTCGTAAACCAGTTACTCTGCGTATCTACCACAAGGTGTGGAGGACCTACTTATTCTGGTGTGAAGTGTGGTTTTTCTTTCATGTAATTAGCAAGAGTCCATGAGCTAGTGACGTATGGGATATACATTCCTACCAGGAGGGGCAAAGTTTCCCAAACCTCAAAATGCCTATAAATACACCCCTCACCACACCCACAAATCAGTTTTACAAACTTTGCCTCCTATGGAGGTGGTGAAGTAAGTTTGTGCTAGATTCTACGTTGATATGCGCTCCGCAGCAGGTTGGAGCCCGGTTTTCCTCTCAGCGTGCAGTGAATGTCAGAGGGATGTGAAGAGAGTATTGCATGTTTGAATTCAATGATCTCCTTCTACGGGGTCTATTTCATAGGTTCTCTGTTATCGGTCGTAGAGATTCATCTCTTACCTCCCTTTTCAGATCGACGATATACTCTTATATATATATATACCATTACCTCTGCTGATTTTCGTTTCAGTACTGGTTTGGCTTTCTACAAACATGTAGATGAGTGTCCTGGGGTAAGTAAGTCTTATTTTCTGTGACACTCTAAAGCTATGGTTGGGCACTTTTTTAAAGTTCTAAATATATGTATTCAAACATTTATTTGCCTTGACTCAGAATGTTCAACATTCCTTTTTTTCAGACAGTCAGTTTCATATTTGGGATAATGCATTTGAATCAATCATTTTTCTTACCTTAAAAATTTGACTTTTTCCCTGTGGGCTGTTAGGCTCGCGGGGGCTGAAAATGCTTCATTTTATTGTGTCATTCTTGGCGCAGACTTTTTTGGCGCAAAAAATCTTTTCTATTTCCGGCGTCATACGTGTCGCCGGAAGTTGCGTCATTTTTTTGACGTTCTTTTGCGCCAAAAATGTCGGCGTTCCGGATGTGGCGTCATTTTTGGCGCCAAAAGCATTTAGGCGCCAAATAATGTGGGCGTCTTTTTTTGGCGCTAAAAAAAATATGGGCGTCGCTTTTGTCTCCACATTATTTAAGTCATTTTTCATTGCTTCTGGTTGCTAGAAGCTTGTTCTTTGGCATTTTTTCCCATTCCTGAAACTGTCATTTAAGGAATTTGATCAATTTTGCTTTATATGTTGTTTTTTCTCTTACATATTGCAAGATGTCTCACGTTGCATCTGAGTCAGAAGATACTTCAGGAAAATCGCTGTCTGGTGCTGGAACTACCAAAGCTAAGTGTATCTGCTGTAAACTTTTGGTAGCTGTTCCTCCAGCTGTTGTTTGTATTAAATGTCATGACAAACTTGTTAATGCAGATATTTCCTTTAGTAAAGTACCATTACCTGTTGCAGTTCCAACAACATCTAATGTTCAGAGTGTTCCTGATAACATAAGAGATTTTGTTTCTGAATCCATTAAGAAGGCTATGTCTGTTATTCCTCCTTCTAGTAAACATAAAAAATCTTTTAAAACTTCTCGTTATTCAGATGAATTTTTAAATGAACATCATCATTCTGATTCTAATGATTCTTCTGGTTCAGAGGATTCTGTCTCAGAGGTTGATGCTGATAAATCTTCATATTTATTTAAAATGGAATTTATTCGTTCTTTACTTAAAGAAGTTTTAATTGCTTTAGAAATTGAGGATTCTGGTCCTCTTGATATTAAATCTAAACGTTTAGACAAGGTCTTTAAATCTCCTGTGGTTATTCCAGAAGTTTTTCCTGTTCCTGGTGCTATTTCTGAAGTAATTTCCAGAGAATGGAATAATTTAGGTAATTCATTTACTCCCTCTAAACGTTTTAAGCAATTATATCCTGTGCCGTCCGACAGATTAGAGTTTTGGGACAAAATCCCTAAAGTTGATGGGGCTATTTCTACCCTTGCTAAACGTACTACTATTCCTACGGCAGATGGTACTTCCTTTAAGGATCCTTTAGATAGGAAAATTGAATCCTTTCTAAGAAAAGCTTATCTGTGTTCAGGTAATCTTCTTAGACCTGCTATATCATTGGCTGATGTTGCTGCAGCTTCAACTTTTTGGTTGGAAACTTTAGCGCAACAAGTAACAGATCATGATTCTCATAATATTATTATTCTTCTTCAACATGCTAATAATTTTATCTGTGATGCCATTTTTGATATTATCAAAGTTGATGTCAGGTTTATGTCTCTAGCTATTTTAGCTAGAAGAGCTTTATGGCTTAAAACTTGGAATGCTGATATGTCTTCTAAATCGACTCTACTTTCCCTTTCTTTCCAGGGTAATAAATTATTTGGTTCTCAGTTGGATTCTATTATCTCAACTGTTACTGGTGGGAAAGGAACTTTTTTACCACAGGATAAAAAATCTAAAGGTAAAACCAGGGCTAATAATCGTTTTCGTTCCTTTCGTTTCAACAAAGAACAAAAGCCTGATCCTTCATCCTCAGGAGCAGTTTCAGTTTGGAAACCATCTCCAGTCTGGAATAAATCCAAGCCTTCTAGAAAAGCAAAGCCAGCTTCTAAGTCCACATGAAGGTGCGGCCCTCATTCCAGCTCAGCTGGTAGGGGGCAGATTACGTTTTTTCAAAGAAATTTGGATCAATTCTGTTCACAATCTTTGGATTCAGAACATTGTTTCAGAAGGGTACAGAATTGGTTTCAAGATAAGACCTCCTGCAAAGAGATTTTTTCTTTCCCGTGTCCCAGTAAACCCAGTGAAAGCTCAAGCATTTCTGAAATGTGTTTCAGATCTAGAGTTGGCTGGAGTAATTATGCCAGTTCCAGTTTTGGAACAGGGGCTGGGGTTTTATTTGAATCTCTTCATTGTACCCAAGAAGGAGAATTCCTTCAGACCAGTTCTGGATCTAAAAATATTGAATCGTTATGTAAGGATACCAACATTCAAAATGGTAATTGTAAGGACTATCTTGCCTTTTGTTCAGCAAGGGCATTATATGTCTACAATAGATTTACAGGATGCATATCTGCATATTCCGATTCATCCAGCTCACTATCAGTTCCTGAGATTCTCTTTCCTGGACAAGCATTACCAGTTTGTGGCTCTGCCGTTTGGCCTAGCTACAGCTCCAAGAATTTTTACAAAGGTTCTCGGTGCCCTTCTGTCTGTAATCAGAGAACAAGGTATTGTGGTATTTCCTTATTTGGACGATATCTTGGTACTTGCTCAGTCTTCACATTTAGCAGTTGTGTTGTTTCTTCAAGATCATGGTTGGAGGATCAATTCACTAAAAAGTTCATTGATTCCTCAGACAAGGGTAACCTTTTTAGGTTTCCAGATAGATTCAGTGTCCATGACTCTGTCTTTGACAGACAAGAGACGTCTAAAATTGATTTCAGCTTGTCGAAACCTTCAGTCACAATCATTCCCTTCGGTAGCCTTATGCATGGAAATTCTAGGTCTTATGACTGCTGCATCGGACGCGATCCCCTTTGCTCGTTTTCACATGCGACCTCTTCAGCTCTGTATGCTGAACCAATGGTGCAGGGATTACACAAAGATATCTCAATTAATATCTTTAAAACCGATTGTACGACATTCTCTGACGTGGTGGACAGATCACCATCGTTTAATTCAGGGGGCTTCTTTTGTTCTTCCGACCTGGACTATAATCTCAACAGATGCAAGTTTTACAGGTTGGGGAGCTTTGTGGGGGTCTCTGACGGCACAACGGGTTTGGGAATCTCAGGAGGTGAGATTACCGATCAATATTTTGGAACTCCGTGCAATTTTCAGAGCTCTTCAGTCTTGGCCTCTTTTGAAGAGAGAGTCGTTCATTTGTTTTCAGACAGACAATGTCACAACTGTGGCATACATCAATCATCAAGGAGGGACTAACAGTCCTCTGGCTATGAAAGAAGTATCTCAAATTCTGGTTTGGGCGGAATCCAGCTCCTGTCTAATCTCTGCGGTTCATATCCCAGGTATAGACAATTGGGAAGAGGATTATCTCAGTCGCCAAACGTTGCATCCGGGCGAATGGTCTCTTCACCCAGAGGTATTTCTTCAGATTGTTCAAATGTGGGAACTCCCAGAAATAGATCTGATGGCTTCTCATCTAAACAAGAAAATTCCCAGGTATCTGTCCAGATCCCGGGATCCTCAGGCGGAGGCAGTGGATGCATTATCACTTCCTTGGAAGTATCATCCTGCCTATATCTTTCCGCCTCTAGTTCTTCTTCCAAGAGTAATCTCCAAGATTCTGAAGGAATGCTCTTTTGTTCTGCTGGTAGCTCCAGCATGGCCTCACAGGTTTTGGTATGCGGATCTTGTCCGGATGGCCTCTTGCCAGCCGTGGACTCTTCCGTTAAGACCAGACCTTCTGTCGCAAGGTCCTTTCTTCCATCAGGATCTCAAATCCTTAAATTTAAAGGTATGGAGATTGAACGCTTGATTCTTGGTCAAAGAGGTTTCTCTGACGCTGTGATTAATACTATGTTACAGGCTCGTAAATCTGTATCTAGAGAGATATATTATAGAGTCTGGAAGACTTATATTTCTTGGTGTCTTTCTCATCATTTTTCCTGGCATTCTTTTAGAATTCCGAGAATTTTACAGTTTCTTCAGGATGGTTTAGATAAAGGTTTGTCCGCAAGTTCCTTGAAAGGACAAATCTCTGCTCTTTCTGTTCTTTTTCACAGAAAGATTGCTAATCTTCCTGATATTCATTGTTTTGTACAAGCTTTGGTTCGTATCAAACCTGTCATTAAGTCTATTTCTCCTCCTTGGAGTTTGAATTTGGTTCTGGGGGCTCTTCAAGCTCCTCCTTTTGAACCCATGCATTCATTGGACATTAAATTACTTTCTTGGAAAGTTTTGTTCCTTTTGGCCATCTCTTCTGCCAGAAGAGTCTCTGAATTATCTGCTCTTTCTTGTGAGTCTCCTTTTCTGATTTTTCATCAGGATAAGGCGGTGTTGCGAACTTCTTTTGAATTTTTACCTAAGGTTGTGAATTCCAACAACATTAGTAGAGAAATTGTGGTTCCTTCATTATGTCCTAATCCTAAGAATTCTAAGGAGAAATCTTGCATTCTTTGGATGTTGTTAGAGCTTTGAAATATTATGTTGAAGCTACTAAGTCTTTTCGAAAGACTTCTAGTCTATTTGTCATCTTTTCCGGTTCTAGAAAAGGTCAGAAAGCTTCTGCCATTTCTTTGGCATCTTGGTTGAAATCCTTAATTCACCATGCTTATGTCGAGTCGGGTAAAACTCCGCCTCAAAGGATTACAGCTCATTCTACTAGGTCAGTTTCTACTTCCTGGGCGTTTAGGAATGAGGCTTCGGTTGATCAGATTTGCAAAGCAGCAACTTGGTCCTCTTTGCATACTTTTACTAAATTCTACCATTTTGATGTGTTTTCTTCTTCTGAAGCAGTTTTTGGTAGAAAAGTACTTCAGGCAGCGGTTTCAGTTTGAATCTTCTGCTTATGTTTTCATTAAACTTTATTTTGGGTGTGGATTATTTTCAGCAGGAATTGGCTGTCTTTATTTTATCCCTCCCTCTCTAGTGACTCTTGCGTGGAAAGATCCACATCTTGGGTAGTCATTATCCCATACGTCACTAGCTCATGGACTCTTGCTAATTACATGAAAGAAAACATAATTTATGTAAGAACTTACCTGATAAATTCATTTCTTTCATATTAGCAAGAGTCCATGAGGCCCACCCTTTTTGTGGTGGTTATGATTTTTTTGTATAAAGCACAACTATTCCAATTCCTTATTTTATATGCTTTCGCACTTTTTTTATCACCCCACTTCTTGGCTATTCGTTAAACTGATTTGTGGGTGTGGTGAGGGGTGTATTTATAGGCATTTTGAGGTTTGGGAAACTTTGCCCCTCCTGGTAGGAATGTATATCCCATACGTCACTAGCTCATGGACTCTTGCTAATATGAAAGAAATGAATTTATCAGGTAAGTTCTTACATAAATTATGTTTTTCCTGGCACAGTGTTACGGTTGCCAGGATCTTATCCTTTCTCCAGGATGGGCTGGGGAAGGACCTTTCTGCTAGTTCCCTGAGGGGACAGATTTTGGCCCTGTCGGTTTTATTGCATAAGAGACTGGCTGAGCTTCCAGACATGCAGTACTTTGTTTAGGCTCTGCTTAGGATCAGACCTGTGTTTAGATCTGGGGCTCCTCCTTGGAGCCTAAATCTTGTTGTTCAGGTTTTGCAACAGGTTGCATTTGAGCCTCTGCACACATTGCCTGTGTGCGCAGTGTTTGAGATCTCTGCTTTGCAATGTGAGCCCCCTTATCTGATTTTTCATGCAGATAAGGCAGTTTTACGTACTAAATTAGGTTTTCGTCCTAAGGTTGTGTCAGATTGCAACGTCAATCAGGAGGAGAGAGTGTCCTAATCCTTCATCGAAGGAACGCTTACTTTACAATTTAGTTGTGATTCGCACCTTGAAGTTCTATCTTCATGCTACTAAGGAGTTTAGACAATCTTCCTCTTTGTTTGTTTTCTGTTCGGAGAAGCGTAAAGGGCAGAAGGCTACTTTGACTTCCCTTTTTGGTTAAGGAGTGTCATCCGTTTAGCTTGCGAGGCAGCAGGACATCGTCCTCCTGAGAGGATAACAGCTCATTCCACTAAAGCAGTGGCTTACTTTTGGGCCTTTTAGAACGAGGCCTTTATGGATCAGATTTGTAAGGTGGCTACCAGGTCCTCCTTACATACTTTTTCAAAAATTTTCAAGTTTTATGTTTTTGCTACGGCTGAAGCAGCTTTGGGAGACTAGTTTTGCAGACTGCGGTGCCCTCAGAATAGGGTCCGCCTCTTCCATTTTGTTCCCTCCCGTTATTCATTCAGTGTCCTCTGAAGCTTGGGTATAGTTTTCCCAACAGTAAGAAATGAAGCTGTGGACTCTCCCTATCTTAGGAAGGAAAACATTATTCATGCTTACCAGATAAATTCCTTTCCTTCCGGATAGGGAGATTCCATGGCCCCCTCCTGTTTTTTCTCGTCTATGGGCGGTCCCCTATTTATTTTATTCTTCTGGCACCATTTATACCCTAATGTTTCTCCTACTTTTCCTTGTTCCCTCGGCAGAAGGACTGGGGTAATGAGGGATATTTAAGCCTTTGGCTTTGGTCTCTTTGCCTCCTCCTGGTGGCCAGGTGTTGTATTTCCCAACAGTAAGGAATGAAGCCATAGACTCTCCCTATACGGAAGGAACGGAATTTATCTGGTAAGGATGTATTATGTTTTTCACTTCTGTGAAAGTATTGTATAGTTTTGTGATAGCACATGATCTTTCCTAAGTATTTATGTGTCTCTATTTATCCATCTGTTTACACACTCATCCCCCTCACTCTTGTAGAACCATTATCAGGACTGGTAGTCTCATTCCCTACTTGTAAACTTTAGAATCTTTTTCAAAGCTTTTTTTTCAAAGGGTTTTTGTCAGAGATACTTTGACACCAGAAAGTATTATCAAGGTCAAGGCCCTAACCTAAACCCACCTGCCCACCATGAGTTATTAAAGTGACACACAGGGCTTTCTGTGTTTTGAAGAAGAGTTTTAACTATATTCTCTAATGTTACTGTTCACTATGTTACAGAGATTTTATCATCAAAGATAGACAATACTGTTGAGATCAGACCACAAAATGCCCTGCAGTGTTAATATACAATTTCTTGTTGGTAGAATTGTCCCTTTGTTTTAGGATTTGATTGTTGCTCAGTATGGGAATGTGTGAAAAGGCCAGGTATCAACATTTTAACAAGAGACAGTTCTTATGGTAACCACAGCCCATCCGTTTCTAGGTGGCAAAATTATTAAAATGCATCTACCTTTTTATTCTGCTATGTTTAAATAAAGTGTTTAATTTAAATACAGTAGGTTCACCATAGCCTTTTTGGTATTTCTGGAGTTAATGTTTAGTGGACGAGACAAATCACAAGTACAGGTGCATATACTTGAGACAGTTGGCAGCCCATTTTAATTCTAGAAAAATGTGTAGACTTTGTTATTCAGCAAGCGCTATGGTAAAAATAGCCAACAGAAAAAAAAGCAAAAAACAAACTTGTCTATTTTGGAAGCATTCATGAAAACATGTATTTTGTACTGATGCCCTTTTAGATTTTTGTATTTTCCATATTTGACTTTGGTAAACCTCTGCCACTACAAGTGGGTGGGGGATCTTGTTTTAATATTAGTCAAGTATGTACAACAGCTATGCTAATCTGGTTATCCACTCAATAAAGAATACATTGAAGGTCATGCTTTCTTAATTCTTAAGATAGTACCGTATGGCTATTTCATACTCCCTAGGGGTAAGTTTGTAGAGCCTAGCCTTTTCCAGTTGTTAGAACCCTTATCTAATAATCAGTGGATAATGCTGGGAAGGCTTAAACTCATTTTGTTAGATTAGCTAAACTATCCACTATGCTGTCATCTGCCATTCTGTAATTTTTTATCCATTGTTGTGCACTGTTTAAAATATCACACTCCATTACACAAACTATCCATTCACTCTTCCTTTAAAAAAAGAATTACAAATCCCTTCCTTTTATGTGAATTTCTTACCATATTTAAAGTACTTTCTTATAACTACTTCTGTCCTTTTGATTTCTTTCCATTTTATTTCTGTTATCTTGCAGCATCTTTTATCCAAATTCTTCTTTCTTATAAATCTTGTAAGTAGGAATCAGTAGCTTCGATTGTAATCTTTTTATATTTTCCATTTTTACATAACCGCTCGTATTTTTTTAGTTTTCTCCTAACATTGTTGTCTTGTGTTTCTTTTCATTTGTTCTTTTTTTTTTAATTATTATTTTACTTTGCATCTAATTGTTGGGGCAATGGTCCATTTCTTCAGTTTCTCTGTCTGAATGGGAATGATTGTTACAGAGTCAAACTAATCTGTTTTCAATCTCCCCCATTTATTTCATGATAAGGAGTCAAGGATTATGCACTAACCATTTTTTTATTTTTTTTTATCTTTCAAATTTCATTTTTTATTTTATCTTATATGTATTGTTTGACATTTGTGCATGTAGTTTTATATATTATTGATATTTCATTGGTTGTGATTTATTGCTGGTTATTGCATATTAAGCAGCCAAGGTTCATGGGAAAATGGATGAAGATTTGTGTCTACTATATTGTATTCATAAGGCAAATTATTATCCTGTTAAGACTGGGAACAATAAAGCAGAATACCAAATTAAATGGTTAACTTTCCCCAAATCTTAATTTGTTAATTTGACTCTGTATCCTAATTAAGATGAGATTATGATCAAAATATCCTAAAGTCAGCAGTAAAGCCAAACCATGAAACCTATACAGGAGAAAAAAGTCAGTAAAATCAATATTTGTAACAACTGCTTATTTCTCAGATTACCGAGCAAATAAAGATGCAGTTCCCTCTTCTTTTCCCCTCCCATTTTGTACTTGTAAATTGCAATGCAAATGCATACTTCATTTTTCACAAATCACATATTTTTTTATGACTGTTTTTATATTTTGTGTCCTGGAATTCCAGTTTGAGAACCTTGATTTGTTATCAGCATTGCTTTAAATAACGTATTTATATAAACTTAAAGGGCCATTAAATAAAGAAGAATTTCATATTCTGCAAGTGTAATAAGACAATGCAAGAGCACCTAATTTAAATTTTAAATGAGCAAAATACTTCTATTTCCATGTCTTATATGTATATACTGTGAACTCTTGCACATACTTAATAGTAACTGGTGCAAAATAGTATGCATATAAAGACTTTGAACACTTTGGATGTAAATTGGAAACATTTTTTTTATTTTAACTGCATGTTCTATTTGAATCATGAAAGTTTCATTTTGACATGAGGGATTACACTCCAGTCCGTTAGGAGGCAAAAACACGCCTACTTACCAGAGCTTTGATTCCTTCCACTCTCCCAGAATTCCTTAGTCATATATATGGCTAAGTAGATGGAAGGAAACTAGAGAAGCAGGAAAGACAAATTGGGCAAACGATGTTCAAAAAAAGTTCTGACTTCAACTGTATACAAAATAGGGTGGGGCTTATGGACACTCTTTAAGACCACCATATTTAGGGTGATCTCTACATGTAAAGCAGGAAGTTACTGATCAGCCACTGCAGCTCACAGTACTTTCTGCCAAAAGCCACCTCAGAAGAGGTATGCGCAAATTGGTAAAATTTTGTGAAAGTGTTTAGAGAATACCAAGTAGCTGCCTTGCAAATTCGGTCTATAGAAGCTTCATGATGAAAAGCGCAAGATGATGTTACTGCTCTAGTGGAATGAGCATTAATACATTCACAGGGGTATTTGCAACTTAATGTCTTCCGAATTAAAGCTTTGAGCCAAGTAACTACTACTTTGTCTTCTAACAAACCGTTAAACCCCAGTGCTTAGTGTTAAACACCTATAGCTCCTTAAAGAGGGTTCCTAGCTATACCCTAAAAGGAAGTTAATGTTAAAGGGACATTATACACATTATTTCTTTGCATAAATGGTTTGTAGATGATCTATTTATATAGCCCATAAAGTTTTTTTTTATAATTTTTGCATATTTTAAATAACATTGCTCTGATTTTCAGACTCCTAGTCCCAAAGTATTATGAGTATAATACCGTCAGCTACCTTCTCCAGCTTGTTCCTGTTTGTGTAAAGGGTCTTTTCATCTGCAAAAGAAGGGGGAGGGGGGAGTGTCTTTTTCCCCCCACTTGCACTGGGCTTTCTAGCTACCTTTTCAACAGAGCTAAACTGAGAGCTTCTAAGTAAGTTTTTAAACCGTTTTATACCGGATTTTTAGATCAGTATCTGTGCAGTTATATGAAAATGAGTGTATACTGTCCCTTTAACAGAATGTTAAAGTGAAGGTAAAGTTTCTTCAGTTCAAAGACATATTTCCATTATTTACTGCAAACATAAGTTAATCGTTAAGTTTTTTTAAAAATATTTTCTTTTATAGCTTTTTTTAATCAATATATAAAAGACCCACCGTTATGATGCCTGACTCCTCCCAACTACTATTTCCTGCTTTCCTTGTCTGTAAGTCTGTATAAGCGCATTCACGAGGCTCAGTGAAAACTGCGCATGCGTCAATCGGCGATAAGTCTGTATAAGCGCATTCACGAGGCTCAGTGAAAACTGCGCATGCGTCAATCGGCGATTTGCCGATTGGACAAATTGTGCAAACTCTTTAATACTATCAATACATTAGGGCCACCAGAAGTTGCAGCTTCTAATTAACAGTGTGTCCCTATTAGAGGCGGCCGTAAGAACTCTTGTAATATGGGAATCCAGATGTAATAGGAGCATGCATTCGCGAAACAGGAGCGCGCGTGTACTCAGAAATGAATAAATAAAGAGTAGCGCATGCGCATATTATCAAGTCGGCAGATGACGTGGAGTGACGGCCGCCTAACGGCCAGAATTTCTAGTGGCTGACTTAAAAACGTGATCAAGAGGGAAAACAAAAAACAAATACACAGGCTGATTTTGCGGAATTGAAAACAGTGAGTTAAAACGGATATTACTTTTTTTACAATCATTTTTAAAATAAATCATGAATGAAAGTCATATTAATTTTGATGTAAGATTAATATTTGAGATAGACATCAAGGTAACTTTACCTTCACTTTAAGGAGTGCCTAAAAAGGCGGCTAAGGTGATGTTAAATTTAACTAATGTGTAGAAACATTTATAAAATTAAAATTTAAGATCTTACATTTATTTGTCATAAAATGAAACGTACAATTCACAATAAAACATGGATCCATGTAGCAACACAAATAAATAACAGGAATTGCAATGAAAACAAAAATGTAAAACTGTATACAGGATGATTAAAGTCACGTGTATGGTATTAGTCTAACTCCAGATAGAAAAAAGTGTCACATTTAGTAGTGTTGTAGGATATGAAGTTGATCCTTAGGTAGTGATTTCCCCAAAAAATATATAGAAAAACCATACAAATATAAAAATATGAAAATATAAAAAAAAAGAAGAAAAAAAAAAGGAAGAAAACATTTTGAAAAAATATATTGTGAAAAAGGAGAAAAATTTAAGTTGATAAATGTGTGTATTTTAAATACACAGAAGAGAGTTCCCAGTTTAGGGTAAAGGTTTTGAAGATGGTGAGGTGTATCAATCCTATTGTATTAGGTCCAGGGTAATCCAAAATGATCCCTCTGTTAGTGTGTACCGTGTTCTTTGATTCCTACAAACAAAAAAGGTGGATAGTGCAATATTGATGGTAATAAATTATACAGTGCTCAGAAAAAGTCTTACCATGTGTTGTCAACGCGTTTCGGCCTCTTTGTAGGCCGTTTATCAAGACTAAATATGGTAAATAGTGGTAGCCTTGTATAGGGTATTTTGTGTGTATTTATTGGATAATTGATTTTGGCGCCAAAATTATGTGAGGCGTTCCTGAATGATGAAATAAGCATGAGACTTAATTGTTTTGAGAAGGTGACGGCCGGAAATGGCGTCATCTTATTAGCGTCATTTCCGGTTTCGTTATATTTTGCAATTAAGTTAGGGAGAAAGTTTCTCATAACTTGCCGGAGTTACTTTTCAATTCCGTTACTGTAATGGTTGTAGCATCGCATCTAATATTCATGCATTATATTATACAAAGATATGCCCACTATGTAATTTCCTCCGTTCTTGGGTACTTGAATCCTATTGTACTGTGGCAGACGGAAGTGAGGTTAGCGTAATGGCGTCACTTCCGGTTTCGATTGTGTTTACATCGCCTATGCTTTCATTTTCTATCTATATTCAAAGCTGTTGGTTTGAACAGTTATAGCGACGTTTGAAAGCTATAGTGAGTGTGTTTAATTGCACCATCAAATAGTGTGTTATAGTTCCAACTTGAATTTGTTGTAGTTATAGCAGAACAGAATAAATAATGCATATATAACAGCTTATATAACAACATTTAACAATATAAAATTGCAAAATTCCATTAAAAAAAAATCACAAATTTCATAAACATTTAATAAAAACAGTAAATTAGAATCTAAAAAAATAAATTAGAAGACACAAGTTACTAATCAAGGGTTAATATCCACGGAAAGGGGGTTATATGAACGGGGCGATTTATGCATAATATTCTTTATTGTGTTTGATGCTGCGACATGTGTGAGATGAGGCTCTAGCAATGTGCGAACAGTCAGGTTTTTTTGAGAGATATCGGCGCATCCTCTTTTTGGCATGTTTTTCTCTATAGTGCAGGGGCGGCCCTGCATGGCACTCCATGTGATCGGGTGTGGCCTCTTTAACTTCTTTCTTGATCGGCGGTTCTGGGAGACAAAACGGTATCTTTGTGGTCCGGGTCATAGGAGGTGGTGAGTGCCCTGGCCATTGGGATATAAAGGTGCCATTTAATTCTATCTACTCCGTAATAAAGGCACAAGCTATGGAGGACTCTGGTATGTTAGAGGGTACTCCCTCTTTAACCAAATCTAATACCTGTGTTTATAGTGAGGAGGTTCCGGTAGATCCGCCTGCTCAACTATGTTCCACGTGCTTTGATAAAATTGCATAAGATATTTAGTACAACTGAGCCGTCCACCTCTGGGGTTCTCTGTCCCGCGAGGTGCTTTCCCTACATTCATCTCCGATTACAAATGCAGCTACCCAGGGCACTACTAATCCTCCCGCGGGAGGGGCCCTTTGGCCGCCAGATTTTGCTGATCAGTTGCAAACGGCGGTTTCTGCGTCCTTCGATGCCTTTCCACGACCTTCTAAGCGAAAGGTGAAACATAGCTATATGTCCCAGGTGTCATCTACTCCGTTGGATGTCAATGACAGATTATCCGCTGATGAAGACGACTCCGACTCCTCGGAGGATGCTCTTTCTGGGTCGGAATAGGCGACATCTTGACCTCCGGCTGCGGAGGAGCCAGGCTTTAAGTTTAAAAAGGAGCATTTGTGCTTCTTGCTGAAAAGAGGGTCAACGAGGACAGGATGGTGACTCAGATCTTCCCGGTTCCCGTTAAGAGGGCTAATATTAAGAACGAATGGGAGAAACTTGGTTCTTGCTTTTCTCCCTCTACTTCTTTTAAAAAAAACTGTTCCCCGTTCCGGACTCAGCTTGAGCTGTGGGGGGCTAAGGTGGATAGAGCTATCTCCACGCTCGCTAAGCGTACAACTATCCCACTCGAGGATAGTTCGTCGTTCAAAGAGCACATGGATAAAAAAATTAGATACAGGAAATAATTAAGGCCTTAAGGGTGGCTAATTCGTTTATCTGTGATGCAAATATGCAGATTATGTGCCTGAATGCCATGACATCAGGGTTCTCTGTTCTAGCCCTTAGGGCTTTGTGGTTAAAGTTGTGGTCTGCTGACATGACTTCCAAGTCTAGATTACTATCCCTCCCGTTTCAGGGGAAAGTTCTTTTTGTTCCAGGCCTGGCCTATTATATCCACGTCACAGGAGGCAAGGGTGCTTTCCTACTGCAGGATAAGAATAAGCCTAAGGGGTCTACTTTTAGTCTCTTTCGTTCAGACAAGTCCCAACGCCAGCAACCTGCCGCAAAACCCGAACAGTCCAAGAGATCTTGGAAACCTGCTCAATCTTGGAACAAAGCCAAGCAAAGCAAGAAGCCCGCCGTGACAAAATCGGCATGAAGGGGCGGCCCCCGATCCATCTCTGGATAGCGTAGGGGGCAGACTATTGCTTTTCACGTTGGCTTGGATGAGACACGTTCAGGATCCTTGAGTTCTGGAGGTCATCACCCAGGGATACAGGATAGGGTTCAAGACGCATCCGCCCAGGGGCAGATTCCTTCTGTCAAACCTTTCTTCAAGTCCAGAGAAGAGAGATGCTTTTTCTAGAGTGCGTGAGCGATCTCTCCTCTCTCTGAGTAATCTTACCAGTACCTCTAGCGGAAATAGGTCTGGGGTATTATTCAAACCTTTTTGTGGTCCCAAAGAAGGAGGGCACGTTTTGCCCGATTTTAGACCTAAAGTGCCTAAACAAATTTCTGTCTGTCCCATCGTTCAAGATGGAGACGATCAGGTCCTTTCTGCCCCTAGTTCAATAGGGACAGTTCATGACTACAATAGATTTGAAGGATGCTTACCTTCACGTGCCAATCCACAAGGATCACTTCAGATTCCTAAGATTTGCTTTCTAGACCAACGCTTCCAGTTTGTGGCCCTACCATTAGGTCTGGCGACTGCCCCAAGAGTCTTTACGAAGGTTCTGGGAGCGCTGCTCGCGGTAGCGAGAGCCTAAGGTGTTGCAGTGGCACCTTATCTAGACGACATCCTGGTCCAGGCTTCGTCATGCAGTCTAACAGAGGACAATTCGAGGACTCTTCTTCTCCTTCTTTGATCCCATGGATGGAAGATAAACGAGGGAAAGAGTTCCCTGGGTTTCCAGCAACAGAGTCGAATTTCTGGGCACAATCATATCCTCATATCCATGAAGATATTCCTTACAGATCAGAGATGTTATCAAGGAGGAAAAGATGAGGTGCACCAACACACAGCGTTGTATAGTTGAAAACGTTTATTGGCAGATAAACTTTTCTCCCAAATAGGGAAACAATCTTGGATCACCAGTGGCGATGTGAGTGGTGTGGGCTCCACTCAGGGACTGATCAGAGATGTTGCAAGATTGTGTCCAGCTGTCTTGCCCTTCAGACCTCCTTAAGGCCATCTGTTGCCCGTTGTATGGAGGTGATTGGGCTCATTGTATCCAGCATAGATGTCATTTCATACGCCAGATTCTATATCGGACCTCTTCAGTTGTGCATGTTTATCACTCTATCCCAAAAGGTCTCCCTGGACAACCGAACGAGGGAATCCTCTCTTGGTGGATCTCCCCGGCTCAACTGTCCGGGGGAATGATCTCTCCATCCCGAGGTGTTTGCGGAGATCTGCAACCGATGAGGGATGCTGAGATAGATCTCATGGCGTCCAGGCTCAACTTCAAGCTACCCAGATATGGGTCGCATTCCAGGGATCCCCAGGCAGAGCTGATAGATGCCTTAGCGGTGCCTTGGGAGTGCAATCCAGTCTACATATTTCCACTGTTGCCACTTCTACCTCGAGTAGTGGCCCGCATCAAGCAGGAGCAAGCTTCGGCTATTCTGATTGCTCGGTCCTGGCTGTGGAGGATATGGTTTGCGGATCTGGTAGGGATGTCATTGTCTCCGCCATGGAGGTTACCTTGTTGCAGAGATCTGCTGGTTCAGGGTCTCTTTGTACATCAAAATCTCGATTCTCTGAGGCTGACTGCGTGGAATTTGAACACTTAGTCCTAGCCAAGAGAGGATTTTCGGAGAGAGTGATTGATACTCTCATTTAAGCCAGGAAGCCGGTCATTCGTCGCATTTATCATAAGGAGTGGGGGACCTACTGGTCCTGGTGTGAGGAACGCGGATATCCCTGGCCTAAGGTTAGGGTATCCAGGATCCTATCCTTCCTCCAGTATGGGTTGGAGAAGGGACTTGCCGCCAGTTCCTTTTTAAAAGGGACAGATTTCGGCTTTATCGGTACTGTTACACAAGAAGCTTGCAGTGCTTCCTGATATTTAGTCTTTCGTTCAGGCTCTGTCTAGGATCAGGCCTGTCTTGTGACAAGGTTGTGTCGAATCGTAACATCTATCAGGAGATAGTGGTTCCTTCCTTGTGTCCTAACCCTTCTTCAAAGGAAAGGTTGCTTCATAATTTGGATGAGGTTCGAGCCTTGAAGTTCTATCTTCAGGCCACAAAAGAATTCAGACAGACTTCACATCTTTATTTGTTGTGTATTCGGGGAAGCGCAGGGGGCAGAAGTCCTCTTCTACTTCCCTATCCTTTTGGTTGAGGCGCTTGATTCGCTTGGCCTATGAGATAGCAGGATTATGGCACACTCACCTAGGACTGTGGCCTCTTCATGGGCGTTTAAGAATGAGGCCTCCTATGGAGCAGTTTTGTAAGGTGGCTAATTGGTCCTCCTTACATACTTTTACAAAGTTTTACAAATTTGATGTTTTTACTTTGTCGGAAGTAGCTTTTGGGAGAAACGTTTTGCAGGCTGTGGTGCCCTCAGATTAGGGTCCGCCTCTTTGCCTCTCGTTTTTTTTCATTCAGTGTCCTCTAGAGCTTTTAGGTATTTGTTTCCCACAAGTAATGAATGCAGCCGTGGACTCTTCCCCCATTAAGATGGAAAACATAAATTGTGCTTACCTGATCATTTCATTTCCATCTGTGGGAGGAGAGTCCACGGCTCCCGCCCGTTTCTCCGTTGGCCGGACCTACATTTATTTTTGTTGTTCTGGCACCATTTATACCCTGATATTTCTCCTACTGTTCCTTGTTCCCTCGGCAGAATGACTGGGGGATGAGGGGAGTTGGGGAGGTATTGAAGCCTTTCGCTGGGGTGTCTGCCTCCTCCTGGTGGACAGTTTCTTAATTCCCACAAGTAATAAATGAAGCCGATGACTCTCCTCCCACAGATGGAAATAAAATTTTCAGGTATGCATAATTTATATTTTTAATACTCTTAGGCAGCAAATCAAACACAAGCTCAAACCACTGGTATAGCTATGTGAGCTCTGTATTTAATTAGCCTTGGCAGAGACAGTACTAAATATTTTTTTATCTTAATTGGACATTTAATAATAGATTCTTTAAAACTGCTCTCTGCATTTCCCATTAATAATCTAGATTCTGGCATTTAAAGTCAACAAAAATTTGCAGTAACACGCTACATAGCATACACTTACACATGCAGATACACACACACACACACACACACACACACACAGCATACACTTATACATACAAATACACACACTACATAGCAGACACTTATACATGCAGATACACACACACACTTATAGATACAGATAGACACACACGCTACATCATATATGGGTATCTGTAATTCATTGTATGGGATCCTGGGGTTGGCAAGCACATTAGCTGGCAGTCTCAGGCTGCTACTGTTTATTACTTTGGTGTTAGCACTGCTCATCGTATAAAACTGAAGGCATGCTAGTATCATCACCAGGGGTTAGACGTCATCACATCAAAGGTTATAGGTCACCATTACCTGAGGTCAGAGGGTATACAGCCTTAATACTCCTACTTAACCCACACATCATTCCTTGTCCACAGGGAATCTAACAGGTATCTAACCCTGGGAGAGAAAAGCCAGCTGCTTCTGAGTATGGGCCCAATAGAATTTAAAAAAATATATATATATTTTTTAAATGCATGGGGCAATGCGGGACAGATGACTAGCAACCTGGGACAGACCCCCTAAAATCAGGACTGTCCTGTGAAAATCAGGACAGTTGGGGTTATGTATCACTGTACACCAGTATACCACACAAGGGGGGCTAGATGCTGTTAACTTCTTTTTACAAAAAGACCCAAACATACCCCAACTACAAAAAGATTTTATCATAGCATACACTATATTTTCACTCATAATTATTTTAACAATAATGGGACATTTTACAGACAGTTATGCGGAACAGGTATTGGGACCAGGTTCGTGCCGAGCTATGCAAACTTATACATGGGCAGATGGGAACTCAATTTTTGGGAATCCTGTCCAGCAAGTGTGGACCTGGTCCTATACCATAGATACATTGATGATATTTTAATTATATGAAAAGGCTCTCTAGAGGACTTGGAATATACAATAAAAATAATGAATGAGAATATACTAAATCTTAAATTCACATACGAGCACAGCTTTTTAGAGATAACATTTTTAGATTTAAAAATTGAAGTCATAGATGGGAAATTCAAAACGTTCATATTCTTTAAAGAAATAGACTGCAACAACTATTTAAATCAAATTGGTTGCCACCACAAGAATTGGAAATCCAATATATCTAAGGGCCAACTTCTTAGAATAAAGAAAAATTGTTCAAACCCCATAAAATGGGAGGAACAAGCCCTGATATTAAAGAAAAGATTTCTGGAAAGAGGGTGCGATGAGAACACATTAGATAACAACATAGATGAAGTAAGAAACATTGATCGGAAGGAGCTTATTAGATACAAATCCAAGAACACCAAGAACTTTGAAGACAATATAACTATACGATTAATCACGTAATACAGTGAAAATTGAGAATATTTTCAGAAAACATTGGCCACTACTTAAAAACGATGATATCATAGGATAAAAACTAACATTACAACCTAGATACATTTATAAGAAAAAAATAACCAAAAGAATACATTAGCAACCAGTATACCAAGACAAACTAAATTTGGGGGGAAAAAATTTAGTTTTTTTCCCATGCCTTAGCTGTAAAGCTTGTAAGGGTGGTTTGAAAACAAATAACTTCATATCCCACAGTACAAATGTAAAATACAAGATAAGAGATCTAATTATATGCCAAAATAAGGGAGTGATCTACCTAATACAATGTACTTGCAGACTACAATACGTAGGTCTGACATTCAGACAACTCAAAGAAAGAATAAGGGAACATCTACTGCAGATTGAGAAAGAAAAAAAAGGTGACACCCCTATATAGACACTTCACAAACTACCACCAAGGAAGTAAGAAAAGTTTCAGCTATATGGGTATTCAAAAAATTACACAAAACTGGAGGGGTGGAGACTATGAAAAAAGCTACTAATTGTGGAATCGAAATAGATTTTTAATTTAGACTGCCTTTACCCAAAAGGCCTAAAAAATAAAGCGGATTTGTCACATCTTCCTAATATAAAGACGTGAAACTCCTTAACAATGAAATAATGTGTTAACATAATTCTGCAAACCACGTTTGTTCATACTAGTTCTTTGTAGCTCTATGAGAAATACAAATTCAGTATAAATCACATAAAATGTATATTATCATTCCCCAATAACCAAACTAGGCATACTGTCATACCTAACTAATAATGTCTCACACTAGCAATTTGACTGACAAAATATAATAGTTGTTACCCATATACCTATGGAGTCATATCACTATCCCCTTTGGATATGTGCTTGTTTGTCTCCAATATTATTTAACTGTACCCTAGTTATCCATCAAGCTTTTGTATCAATGTATGCGTTATATCTCTGTATGTGTTTATATTTCCATATGCATTTTCCATATGCATTTTTATTTCTATATATAATATATATATATATATAATTTTTTTTTTTCATTGTATAAAATTTATAATTATAAGCTTCTACCATAAGTATATTCCACAGTATTTATCTTTATACAACCAATTGCTTCATATATGATTCCGTAAGATATTTTTTAGATTCTAATCCAAGATTTTAAATGTTTTTATAAATTGTTTTAATTACATTTTTGCGTTTTTTTTCTTTTTTTAAATGTAATTTTGCAATTTTATATTGTTAACTGTTGTTATATAAGCTGTTAAATATGCATTATTTATTCAGTTCTGCTATAACTACACCAAATTCAAGTTAGAACTATAACACACTATTTGATGTTGCAATTAAACACACTCACTATAGCTTTCAAACATCACTATAACTGTTCGAACCAACAGCTTTGAATATAGATAGAAAGCGAAACCATAGGCGATGTAAACACAATCGAAACCGGAAGTGACGCCATTACGCTAACGTCACTTCCGTCTGCCACAGTACAATAGGATTCAAGTACCCGAAAACGGAGGATATTACATAGTGGGCATATCTTTGCATAATGTAATGCATGAATATTAGATGCGATGCTACAACCATTACAGTAACTGAATTGAAAAGTAACTCCGGCAAGTTATGAGAAACTTTCTCCTTGACTGAATTGCGGAATAGAACGAAACCGGAAATGATGCTAATAAGATGACACCATTTCCGTCCGTCACCGTCTCTAAACAATTAAGTCTCATGTTTATTACATCATTCAGGAATGCCTCACATCATTTTGGTGCCAAAATCAATTATTCAGTAGATACACACAAAATACCCTATATAAGGCTAACACTATTTACCATTTTTAGTCTTGATAAAGTCCTACAAAGAGGCCGAAATGCGTTGACAACACATGGTAAGCCTATTTCTGAGCACTGTATGTATATTACCAGCAATATTGCACTATCCACATTTTTTTGTTTGTAGGAATCAAAGAACATGGTAAACACTAACAGAGGGATCATTTTGGATTACCCTGGACCTAATACAATAGGATTGATACACCTCACCATCTTCAAAGCCTTTACCCTAAACTGGGAACTCTCTTCTGTGTGGTTAATATACACACATTTATCAACTTTTATCACAATATATTTTTTCAAAATTTTTTTTTTTCTTCTTTTTTTATATTTGTATGGTTTTTCTATATAATTTTTTTGGGAAATCACTATCTAAGGATCGACTTCGTATCCCACAACACTACTAAATGTGAAACTCGGCACAATTTTTCTATCTGGAGTTAATAGACTAATACCATACACGTGACTTTAATCATCCTGCATACAGTTTCCATTTTTGTTTTCAGTGCACTTCCTGTCATTTATTTGTTTTGCTACATGGATCCATGTTTTAATGTTAATTGTAAGTTTCATTTTATTTTATGACTTAAATAAATGTCAAATCTTAAATGTAAATTTTATAAATTTTTCTACACATTAGTTAAATTTAATATCACCTTTGCCTTCTTTTTAACTACTGCTTTTGTCTTTTGCGAGGTCCTAAAAAATGGATGAACAAAGAATATTAGTCTTAATTCTTTTGTGGTCTCGGCATAAAACTTTAATACCCTCAGAACATCAAGGCTGTGAAGAAGATGCCGCTTTGAATGTTTAGGAGCCGTGCATAAAGAAGGAACAATATATTGGCTGGTAGTATCTAAAGATACTACTCAGGTAAAAAAAAGTTGGTTTCGAAGAACTGTCTTTTCCTGATGAAAAATCGGGAAGGCATGTTTGCAAGATAAAGCCCAAAGTTTAGGCAGAATAAATGGCCAAGAGAAAAAAAAAGTTGATGGTCTAAACCATGCATAGTTTCAAATGGAGTGGCTGCTATAACCTTCAAAACCAGATTTAGACTCCAACTATTAACTGGCTTAATTCTGATAAAGGCCTTTGCCAAGGTCTGAATATCAGGAATCTTGGCAGTTTTCCTATGATAGAAAACAGATAAGGCCACAATCATCTGACCTTTAAAGTGAACTGGCTGATGAACTTTTCTCTAGAGTTTTCTGAAGAAATTCTAGGTATTCTAAAAGAATTCCAAACAGTATCCTCTGGTTGTACACCAGGCATTAAAGACTTTCCAAACTTCGATATATGCACCTGGTGACAGGCTTTCTGGCCTGAATTAAGGTATCAATTTTCTTGTCAATCACTAGACCTTCAAATTCTGAGTTTTGAGATCCTGATGAATGAACTGTCCTTGTCTAAGAGGAAGACGCCAACGCAGGCATGAGTCCTGCGAGGCAGAGTCTAAGCACTCAAATTTGCTGACACTCATTCTTGTTTGTGTAGCTATCCACGGTGAATCAGAGGAAAAAATTAAATGAGATTGAAGAACCAATGAACCACTAGAGCATCTATCTATTAGGCCAAGGGGTCTGGAGACCTGGTGAGAGTTTGTGCTTTAGCCGAGATGCCATGAGGTCCATCTCTGGCAGATCCTACTTTCTCACTATCTGAATACCTCTTAGTTTTGAAACCATTCTCCTGGGTTAAAACAGTAGCAACTGAGAGAATCTGCTTCCCAATACTGTTCTCACAGGTGAACAGTATTGGGAAGCAGAATCACTCAGTTGCTAAATCAGACAATGATGATCTGCCTAGGTTAGACTGGTCTTTGCGAAGTGTCAACTTCAACCTCTTTATCGAACAATACCTCAACAGAGGAACGGTGATTACAAAGGGAGATGCATCTGTTTTGGTAGGTTGATTCTTCTAACGTGTGAAGTAGTTGCAGAACTAATAGTTTCAGTGTAAATATTAGCATGTTGAAGAGAAAGTTCCCCGAGCTTGCGCCACAATTAATAAAGTTCCCAGAACCTTGGTAAACACTCTGGATGCCAATACCACATCAAATGGGAGTGCCTTTTAATTGATAATGCTTGTTTAGGAAGGCAAATCTGAGGAATCCTCAGTGCCGTCGTTGGCACTCGGTTAAAGGGACAGTTAATACTAAAATTGTTATTGTTGAAAAAGATTGATAATACATTTACTACCCATTCCCCAGCTTTTCAAAACTGGGGAATGGGTAATAAAGGAATTATCTATATTTTAAAACAATATAAAATTCTGCTGTAGACTGTCTCATCAGCTTTTTTATTTTTAAAAAGATTAGAATATGTATAGTGTTTGATGGCATTTCTTTTGTTACTCCTGGGTCTCGGGTTCCTGAAGGGGTGTCTCTTGAGGATATTCTCTCTGAAACAAATCTGTGTGTAGGATTCCTTTTTTGAAGTATATATTGAAACATACTGGTTTTCTTATGCAATTTGTTTTATTAAATATAAAACCAAACCTTCCTATGCTTAGGTCTTCTATCCATTCTCATAAATATTTAGAGCTCAGAGCAGCTTCTGTTTTTAGTTTTATAGACAAATTGCTATAATAGATCTTTAATAAAAACATATTAAAACATTTACAATTTATAAACGTTGATATAAAGGATACAGTGTTCTCTACACAAAAGTTTGCCACACAGTTGGGGGAAGTGTAATACTTTGCAATATTCTAACGTTTTCTGGTATTTATAAATGTTACTTAAAGGGGTAGGAAAGTCAAAAATGAAATATGCATAAGTGCATTTCAATTTGAAATAGAAGAATATTTGCAATATACTTCCATTAGCAAAAAAAAGGTTATTGTTTTTCTGCAGAATAGGCCGTATCCTGTGAAGACCTGTGCACCAGTATTTAAACACCACACCTTCTCGGAGAGTCAGCAGTAGCTTGTATGACACAAATTACTTCTTCAGAAGCAATTTAACACACAGCCACCTCTCTGAGCACACATAGTGTTTGAATACAGGTGCACAGGCAATCACAGGATATGTGCATAAACCACTGAGAAACAATACTTTTACTAGAAACATTTTTGCTAATAGAAGTATATTGCAAAAATGTTTATTTAAAATCGAAATGCACCCATGCACTTTTCATTTTTTTTTTATTTTTTTTTAAATAATTTTTTATTGAGGGTTTTTTATAATGGCAACATAAAAATATGACAGATATTACATTACATAGCAATGGTTGTCTCGACAACAATATAACAAAGAACAGAATCATATAATAACTGCCAAGATATAATTGAAAACCTTCTTTTATGTCATGTATATATCATAATGAAAGTAGCTATTATTCCAGGCCATCGTGCTAAATAGCACTGTAGCTACTAAGAGGACCCAATTTATTATGAACTTCTTAAGAACTTATTATTAGTGGGTCTTGATACCAATAACAACGTATAGAGCAAGGGGGAAGCTGGGGAAGTATCAGCGGATAAGCACCGCTATAAAAATAGTGTTTCTATGTGACAATAGTATTAAGTACTTAATTTATATGATCAAAGTACTAGCTGAAGATAAAAGAAGTGTAATATTAAGGGAAAGGTGCTTTATGTTATAGAGTGGGTATAACCCTTTCTGCAAAAAGCTGTTAACCGGATGGAACCTAGACGACTATATTAGTAGTTTTGCAGTGTCTTCAGTAGGGTACATCATTCTCTCTGTTGTCTGGGATTAAAGGACAGAGAGCCTTAACCCCAATAGACTAGGATGTATCAATATAGTATGCTAACAACAATGAGTAATAGAGAAAGCAGATTTGCATAATATTCTGGGGCCTTCACTTTAAGATGACCATGCCCCATTGGGATGGATACTAAGCTAAACTTCTATGGGCCATATAATTATGTAGTCGAGGTGCTTATAAGAATCGCATACGTGGCCATATTTGGGTTTTCTGTGGTAATGACATCTAATATATTATAGGGTCAAAACAAGCCAAGGGTAAAAGGAGGTGTAAAAATAAGAGGCATACATTTTAGGGGACAGTGTAGTTGTGAGCCTTCCTATGTATTAATATCCACAAGATGAAACCTAAAGGTTCATTGAGACATTCTTACAATATTCTAGATAGAGCGCATCCCTCTCTCTCCCTTCCCTTGTTATATGTCACACAGTTATATTCACAACCCCTGATAGTGCTTTAGTTGATTTTACTAAGCTTGATGTGTGAGAGAGAAAGCAGCATAGCATAACCTTCAGGGTCCACAGATTCACAATAGTCATAGGTCAGAGAAGTGAGTGCTAGCCTGTGATTATGTAACTAGAGTGGTTATGTTAATCTCATAATTGGCCATTCTTGGGACTCATGATAAGAGATAAATAAATAAGATGTTAAACGTCTATAATTTGAAGACTAAAAGCCGATAAATAATAGGATCAATGTAGGATCTCTTGTGGGGTAAATAGATAGCAAAATAATTAAAATCCCCTTTTGTATACGCTCTTAGCTTTACTGAAGAGTAGCCTATGCACTGCTCATTAACTACTTTATTAGATATTTATTTGGGGGGAGGAGTATATAGGGAGAATTTCCATCAGACATTAACCTATCTCACTTACTGGCTTATCTCCCAGTTAGAAGAAAGTACAATGTGGTGCTAATGAGATACTCTAAGTATAATACTGGCTCAAGCGCTAGAAGTGTTTTGATGGCTGTTTAGACAGCAGGACAACATATCTTCCTCTAAGAGATCTTGACGTGGCTCCATGGCATATAAAGAAAACAGTACATTACCGCATGTGTAGGGGAGAAAAGGTAGTGTAAAATACTTCACCTAGGTACTTGTAAAAAAACTCACATATATTATTCCCAGCAAATGAGGAAGATTATTAACAGGCGGATCCAGAGGAGAACCCACAGGGTACTATATGTCAGAGCATGCAGCAGTGCAACCTTGTGAGAGTGTGTAGTATATAGGAGTAATAAATTAGTATATAAGAAAAATAAAACAGCAGTTCTACTATACGTCCCTTGAAAAATAACAATAAACAATTTGGCTTGAAAAAGCTGATAAGATAAATACTAAACGTGATAGCAGCCATTCAGCTAGTTTAAGTGAGCTATAAACATGAATATCAAGATAGCATATGAAAAAAAAAATAAAACATAAAGCAGCAGTTCAACATTACCACCTTTGAAAAATAACGATAAACAGTTTGGCTTGAGGAAGCTGATAAGAAAGTCACTAAGCGTGATAGCAACCATATAGCTAGTATGAGCATCGTGGCAGTCTCTGCTCAACCTATTCCAGACGCTGTAAGCTGATCTACCCTTTGCAAAACATGAAAATATGATGGCGATTGCAATAAGAGGCACCAAAACCTCCATCTCAATAACGGATGTAACTGACGAGGTATCGTAGGGAAACAGATTTAAGTCAGCTGGTTCTGCATGTCAGACAGTGTTTCACCATCTAGAAGTGTCCAGGCTAGATCGGAGAGCATTCCACCTCCTTTTCCCAGTACGGGTCTGTGTCTTAGCGCTCCACACTTTGATTGCGCTTGTCAGAAGGCTGGCCGCAGCGGCTGATTTGTAGAGCAGTGGGGGCTTCTGATGGATCCTCTCCCGCAACAGAACGAGGGTAGGCTCTGTAACATTAGTAATAGTACCATAGTCGCTCTTTGGTGCAGATTGAATCTGCTCTTCCCCCGCCCAGTGGAACGACATTGAGCAATATTGGTCTTCACTTGCCTTGGTGTAGGGAGGGTTTTAATTCCGTGTGCTGTGCCAAATTGTCACTGTGGGTCGCCATCTTGGGAGTATATTTAAACTCGTTCCTCACATGGCCTCTGAGAGTACTCTGGAGATCACAAAAGTTACTTTGCATCTTTGCGTCCAGCTCTATGAGAAGTGTTTTCAACTCTGTAAAATAATCCCCATCCGTTATAGAAATAGCACCGAGATTTCAAAACTTCAGCAGTATTAGCGTCGCTCTAACCCGGCTGATCGGGGGGGGGGTGTTAGGAGTTCACAAGTAGGCCGCAAGCTGTAATCCAGAAGGGCTTTATCAGTTCCTTAAGTTCAGGAGAGTAGTAGTCACGCTGAATCAGGGCTAGTAAATTGTGAAGGAATATCACACTCTTAGGCTAAAATCAGGCCGATTATCTTGACAAAAAAAGCATATTTTTAAGATAAGTTTCAAGGAGCTTCATGAAGTGCGACCTCTCCAGAACGTTGCGTAGCCACGCCCCCCGCACTTTTCATTTTTGATCTTTCCATCACTTTAAAGTGATAAACTTTTCTCTTATGTTTTAACAGATCCAGAATGTTAGCGATATTTTAGATGGAGTTTAATGCATCAGTTATAATGAAGATGCGCTGTAACTTACTTTTTAATGTAGCTAAACAGACTGTTGAATTCAAAAGTTCTGTTTTTTTGTTGAGCTGAATCAGAGCTCTAGCTAAAAAAAAAAAAAAAAGGGCTGTGCTGCTAGAGCGCCTATTGGAGAACAGTTTTAGCTCACACACACAAAAAAAAAATACTTTTGTAGTGGGTGGCTGGAGTGTCATAACTGATGAATTAAACTCTATCTAAAATATCACTAACATTCCAGATCGGCTTATACAAAAGGTAAAGTTTACCATCACTTTAAGCTATTCAAAGCACAAATTGATTGCATAATTTAACATTGATTTAATGATAGTTTGTGCAATGAACATTAATAACAAGTCCTATTCATTTTTGCCTAATATTGGCTTACATTTTAGATAGGTGGTCAGTAAAATAAGCTGGGTGGTGTACCCGCTAAATAGGCCTGGAGAAAGTACTGTGTATGTGTATGTATGTATGTATGTATATATATATGTATGTATATATATGTATATATATATATATATATATATATATGTGTATATATATATATATATATATATATATATATATATATATATATATATATATACACACACCATGTATAAGAGTCATTTTCTTTGCTAAAGAATAACATTCTGTAATTATATCCCTAATTCTGTGAGGTATTCCCGTCCTCATTCATGTACTCTGAGGAATGCATATAAAATGTGTATTCTTCTAGTCCTGCAGTTTCTTCCAGGAAGGTAATATAAATATAGTTTTACATGTGTTCACAGATGTCACTCTCATTGAAGGCTATCTTCTCTGTGACCCTATATATGCTTTTTCAAATGTTATGCTTCACCATTGTCTCGTTTAAGATACCTATTGTGAGAAAAGTTTTGCCGTTTTTCTTCTCATTAATGATATTTTTTTCTTATGCAGATTATAGTTATATTTGTTACCAAACAACTGTACTCTCCTATATATGATTTTTCTTGCTTTGGTACAGATCTGGTTATCTAGAATTATTAATGGCTTCATGTACTGTCCTGAGGCACATGGAAATTTTTTTTTGGTAAAACTGGAAGGAGGGGAAAGTGGTTGGGAATAGCAATATTTGAGATGGCATTAATTCAATTGTCTAAAATAATCTCCTTCGTGTGTTGTCACTCAGAATAAAAGGAAAGATATTTGTATATATTTCATAGTTACATACAATAGTTTCTGTAAATTAAAATTTGCCCAAGTTCTTTTCAACAAACTGAACTACAAAAGCAGCGATAAGTGGCACAAGTGGTAAGTAATTCATTTGGCATTCGTGATTCCTTAATTTACTTTTATAGCCTATACCCTGATTTTTACTGCTTCAATGCTTTTCGAAGATGCTACTTATACAGATTAAAATAAGGTCTACTCTTGTATGATTTAGTTTTTAACTTGCAATGCAAACAAACTTGGATTCAAGGTTTTAAGACAATTTGAACCTCAATTTTTTACAATTGAGTGCTGCCAAAGAACAATTCTTATATATAAGAAATAATTTTTGTGTAACCTGAATAGCCAAGTCCCTTGGTGTACCCACTGTACTAATATGACCCATGGGCATGACTGTCTTACCTTTTGATACCTCATGAGAACTGGGGCTTCTTCAAGATACTTAGCTTTTTGGCAGTTGGCCCTATCCATTCCAAATGCAAGGGAGACCAGTTTTCTGAGACACACCTGGGCATCAAGAAGTTTATGACAAGGCCTTGCATTTACAGATCTCACATTGGTTGTTTTCATGATGTCATGAAACACTATTCCTGTCTTCTATTTGTACCTTTTTCTGCATTAGCATGTTTTGTCATTTAGAATGCCACACCTGTATGCCCCTTAGGTAACTGCCATCAATACACCACAAGACTGGGTTAAAGATACCTGGCCAGATCAAAATGCAGACTTGCAAGATATCTTCCTACAGTACATGCACTTTGTCTGTTCGGCCCTTGCTTGCACAGAACAAGCAGGTTTGGTAAGACTTAAAGGGAAATTAAGCAAAGTAGCTTATACTTTAACATGCAATGCAGAGTCCTTGATTTTCAGTTTCATACAATGCAGCCGTATGCAGCATTCCTTCACGAGACACTACCAATGTGAAAAGAATCTTTTAATGATTGTATACCCACAGAGGTGCTTTGTTTTAGCTCTAATAAGATTATATATATATATATATATATATATATATATATATATATATATATTATAGTAATCAAAAATGAAATCCATTAAAACATCTACCAAAGCTCTCACTGCACCCATTCAACTGGTATAGGAGGTGTGTATGTGGAGGTGTGTGAAATAAAAAGTAGACATCATTACGTTATTTGTAAAACAAAGATATATTTTTTTTTCTCTCTTCATAAATGAGCAGTAGTAATGACTTGAGAATTTAGTTGAAATAATTTTTATTGTCATGGATCATATCAAATACAACATAATAAAACAGTGTGCTGGGTTATGACTTGAGAATTTAAAGGGACACTGAACCCAAATTTTTTCTGTTGTGATTCAGATAGAGCATGCAATTTTAAGCAACTTTCTAATTTACTCCTATTATGAATTTTTCTTGTTTTTCTTTGTTCTCTTGCTTTCTTTTTTTTTAAAAAAAGAAGGCATCTAAACTATTTTTTTGGTTCAGAACCATGGAAAGCACTTGTTTATTGGTGGGTGAATTTATCCACCAATCAGCAAGAACAAGCCAGTGTGTTCACCAAAAATGGACCAGCATCTAAACTTACATTCTTACATTTCATATAAAGATACTAAGAGAATGAAGAAAATTTGATAAAAGGAGTAAATTAGAAAGTTGCTTAAAATTGCATGCTGAATCACGAAAGAAAAAATTTGGGTTCAGTGTCCCTTTTAATAATTTTTAAAGGACACAGAAGATATTAAATGGCTAAGGGGAAAAATCCAGATTTATATTTGTGAGGTGTTTCAGGTCTAATAAGAAATTATGTTGTACGATTAATTGTAATTAATTTTAAGTGGTAGGTACCGTTTATTATTTTGGATCGTAGAGGGAACTGCAACTTTATATTGTCAGGTTAACAGCTCTTCATGACAGTTAGGGCAGTGGACAACTGGTGTGAATGTGAAAGAAAATTTGTTAGGTTTTAACTAACTATTCATACAAAACACTAAATCTTTGTGTCCATACTTCCCATGATCCTTGGTCAACTGCACTGGAGACAGTGTACGATTAAGCGCTTTTTGCTCCTCCTCAGCAGCTTTGGCTACCCAAACAGCGATGGAATTTCGCCGCAAAGGCTCCCAGATGTCCACGGACACCATGAGCTCAAACACAGTGTTTGATGCTAATGAATTCCCAGAGAATTATGATGCAGGAAGAGCTGAGGCCTGTGGAACCCTATGTCGAATATTCTGCAGCAAGAAAACTGGAGAAGAGATACTATCTGCATATCTTTCCAGGTATTTGTGTTCTCTGTAAGCTTTCTGTCAAGCAGCAATTTTCCTTTCACACAATTGGTTTCACACAGTTGTATTATAAGTTACATGTAGATCTCTAGCGATATTGACACAAACTTAAATGTTTAAATCAAACTGAACACCAAATATGCATATAGAATGATGTGTATACACAAATAAAGTAAAGTTAATCTTTTAAAGGAACAGTAAACAATAGCTTTTTTACATGCTTGTGCAGAATTTGCACAGTGAAAATGCTACCTTTGAAAAAGTTTTTGTCCTCTATTTCTCTTGTAAAGGTGTATCCAGTCCACGGGTTCATCCATTACTTGTGGGATATTCTCCTTCCCAACAGGAAGTTGCAAGAGGACACCCACAGCAGAGCTGTATATATAGCTCCTCCCCTAACCCCCACCTCCAGTCATTCTCTTGCAACTCTCGACAAGGGAAGTATCAAGAGATATAGTGGTGACTTAGTGTAGTGTTATCTTCAATCAAGAGTTTATTTTTAAACGGTAACGGCGTTGTACTGTTTTACTCTCAGGCAGAAATTAGATGAAGAATTCTGCCTGGAGGTTGATGATCTTAGTGGTTTGTAACTAAGGTCCATTGCTGTTCTGACACATAACTGAAGAGTATGGGAAAACTTCAGTTGGGGTAACGGTCTGCAATTTACCTGCTTTGAGGTATGTTCAGTATTTTTATTTCTAGAGAGATGAATAAGTTCTAGAAAATGCTGACAGAGCCTTGTGTATTTGAGGTAAGCCTGATGCAGTGATTTAACAACGACTGGGATCATGCTTACAAAACAGGGTAATACTCATGTTAATATAATTTAGTGTCAAAACGTTTGCATGTTTTCATAAATAGAACATTTTTTCTCTGAGGGAGATAAATCTTTATTTGGGGCCTAGTTTTCCACATGGCTGGTCAGATACTCATAGGAGTATTCTCTTAAGGCCCCTCTGACATCCAGTACATGGTGGGAGGGGCCTATTTTCGCGCTATAGCTGCACAGTTTTAATTCAGACTGAGACATCCAGCTTCCCTAGAGGAGTCCTTTGGCATCTGAGGACCATTATAAAGGGTTTATTCCTTCTCCGAATCGTATTTGAGGGCAGGTAGGAGCCTCAGCAGAGCTGTGGCAAGGTGCTCAACTGTTTTTTTTACAGGTGGTTGACGTTTTTAAATCCGGTTTGGGGGCTAAGGGGTTAATCATCCATTTGCAAGTGGGTGCAATGTTGCTTTAGTCCCTTACACACACTGTAAACATTTCGAAGACTTTACTATATTTTTACACTGTTTTGCAGTTTAAGTGCTAGTTTTTTTCTCTTAAAGGCACAGTAACGTTTTGGTTTAATTGCTGTTTCACCTTTATTAAAGTGTTTTCCAAGCTTGCTTGTCTCATTACTAGTCTGTTAAACATGTCTGACATAGAGGAAACTCCTTGTTCAATATGTTTGGAAGCCATTGTGGAACCCCCTCTTAGAATGTGTACCAAATGTACTGAAATTTCTATAAACTATAAAGACCATATTATGGAGCTTAAAGATTTATCTCCAGAGGATTCTCTGACTGAAAAAAGGGAGATTATGCCATCTAGCTCTCCCCATGTGTCAGAACCTATAACTCCCGCTCAAGTGACACCAAGTACATCTAGCGCGTCTAATTCTTTTACCTTACAGGACATGGCGGCAGTTATGAATGCTACCCTCTCAGAGGTATTGTCCAAACTGCCAGGGTTACAGGGAAAGCGAGACAGCTCTGGGGCTAGAACTAATGCAGAGCTTTCTGACGCTTTAATACCTGTGTCCGATATACCCTCACAATACTCAGAAGCTGAGGCAGGAGAGCTTCTATCTGTGGGTGACATTTCAGATTCAGGGAAGGCGTTGCTTCAGTCTGATTCTGAAATGACAGCGTTTAAATTTTAAGCTTTTACACCTCCGCTTATTGCTTAGGGAGGTTTTAGCGACTCTGGATGACTGTGACCCCATTGTAGTTCCAGAGAAATTGTGTAAGATGGACAAATACTTTGCAGTGCCTGTTTACACTGATGTTTTTCCAGTTCCAAAGAGGTTTTTTGGAAAATATTACTAAGGAATGGGATAGACCAGGTGTGCCGTTCTCTCCCCCTCCTGCGTTTAAAAAGATGTTTCCCATAGATGCCGCCATACGGGACTCGTGGCAGACGGTCCCTAAGGTGGAGGGAGCAGTCTCTACCCTAGCTAAGCGTACAACTATCCCCGTCAAGGACAGTTGTGCTTTCCTAGATCCTATGGATAAAAAATTGGAGGGTCTCCTTAAGAAATTTTTTATACATCAAGGTTTTATTCTCCAGCCTCTTGCATGCATTGCTCCAGTTACTGCTGCAGTGGCTTTTTGGTTTGAGTCTCTTGAGGAGGCTCTACAGGTGGAGACCCTGTTAGATGATCTTTTAGACAGGATTAAAGCTCTTAAGTTAGCTAATTATGATGCCGTTTTTCATTTAACCAAGCTAACGGCTAAGAATTCCGATTTTGCCATTCTGGCGCGTAGGGTGCTATGGCTTAAGTCCTGGTCAGCAGACATTACTTCAAAGTCTAAGCTTCTTAACATCCCCTTCAAAGTACAGACCCTATTCGGGCCCGGCCTGAAGGAGATCATCTCTGACATTACCGGAGGAAAAGGTCACGCCCTTCCTCAGGGTAGGTCCAATAAATTAAGGACCAAACAGAATAATTTTCGTTCCTTTTGAAACTTCAAGGGTGGCGCAGCTTCGGTTTCCTCTAATGCAAAACAAGAGGGAAATTTCACCCAGTCCAAACCAGTCTGGAGACCTAACCAGACTTGGAACAAAGGGAAGCAGGCCAAGAAGCCTGCTGCTGCCTCTAAGACAGCATGAAGGTGTAGCCCCCGATCCGGGACCGGATCTAGTAGGGGGCAGACTTTCTCTCTTTGCCCAGGCTTGGGCAAGAGACGTCCAGGATCCCTGGGCACTAGAGATTGTCTCCCAGGGTTATCTTCTGGAATTCAAAGGTTTATCTCCAAAGGGGAGATTTCATCTCTCACAATTATCTGCAGATAAAGAGAGAGGCATTGTTACGTTGCGTTCAAGACCTACTGGTTATGGGAGTGATCCACCCAGTTCCAAGAGAGGAACAGGGACAGGGTTTTTATTCAAAGCTGTTTATAGTTCCCAAAAGAGAGGGAACTTTCAGACCAATCTTGGATCTCAAGATCCTAAACAAATTTATCAGGGTCCCATCCTTTAAAATGGGGACAATCCGAACCATCCTCCCTATGATCCAGGAGGGTCAATATATGACTACCGTGGACTTAAAGGATGCTTATCTCCACATTCCGATTCACAGAGAGCATCATCAGTTCCTAAGGTTCGCCTTCCTAGACAGGCATTACCAGTTTGTGGCTCTTCCCTTCGGGTTAGCCACAGCGCCAAGAGTCTTTACGAAGGTTCTAGGGTCCCTTCTGGCGGTCCTAAGGCCGCGGGGCATAGCGGTGGCTCCTTACCTAGACGACATTCTGATTCAGGCGTCTACTTTTCAAATCGCCAAGTCCCATACGGACATTGTTCTGGCCTTTCTGAGGTCTCACGGGTGGAAAGTGAACAGAGAAAAGAGTTCTCTTTCTCCCTTCACAAGAGTTTCCTTCCTAGGAACTCTGATAGATTCAGTGGAAATGAAGATTTTTCTGATGGAGGTCAGGATATCAAAGCTTCTAACTTCCTGCCATGTTCTTCATTCCACTTCTCGGCCGTCAGTGGCTCAGTGTATGGAAATGATCGGCCTAATGGTAGCGGCAATGGACATAGTTCCGTTTGCCCGCCTACATCTCAGACCACTGCAACTTTGCATGCTCAATCAGTGGAATGGGGACTATACAGATTTGTCTCCTCTGTTAAATCTGGATCAAAAGACCAGGGATTCTCTTTGGTGGTTATCTCGGGTCCACCTGTCCAGGGGAATGAGTTTCCGCAGGCCAGAGTGGACTATAGTGATAACAGATGCCAGCCTTCTGGGCTGGGGTGCGGTCTGGAACTCCCTGAAGGCTCAGGGTTCGTGGACTCAGGAGGAAGCCCTCCTTCCGATAAACATTCTGGAACTAAGAGCGATATTCAATGCTCTTCAGGCTTGGCCTCAGCTAGCTGCGGTCAAGTTCATCAGATTTCAGTCGGACAATATCACGACTGTAGCCTATATCAACCATCAGGGGGGAACAAGGAGTCCCCTGGCAATGATGGAAGTTTCCAAGATAATTCTATGGTCGGAGGTTCACTCCTATCTGCTATCCATATCCCAGGAGTAGAGAACTGGGAGGCGGACTTTCTAAGTCGGCAGACTTTTCATCCGGGGGAGTGGGAGCTCGATCCGGAGGTATTTGCCCAGCTGATTCAATTATGGATCTGATGGCGTCTCGTCAGAACGCCAAGCTTCCTCGTTACGGGTCCAGGTCGAGGGATCCCCAGGCGACGCTGATAGATGCTCTAGCAGTGCCCTGGTCCTTCAGCCTGGCTTATGTGTTTCCACCGTTTCCTCTCCTCCCTCGTCTGATTGCCAAGATTAAGCAGGAGAGAGCTTCGGTGATTTTGATAGCACCTGCGTGGCCACGCAGGACTTGGTATGCAGATCGGGTGGACATGTCATCCTTTCCACCATGGACTCTGCCGCTGAGGCAGGACCTTCTACTCTAGGTCCATTCAAACATCCAAATCTAGTTTCTCTGCGTCTGACTGCTTGGAGATTGAACGCTTGATTTTATCAAAACGTGGTTTCTCCGAGTCGGTCATTAATACCTTGATTCAGGCTCGAAAGCCTGTCACCAGGAAAATCTATCATAAGATATGGTGTAAATATCTTCATTGGTGTGAATCCAAGGGTTACTCGTGGAGTAAGGTCAGGATTCCCAGGATACTATCTTTTCTCCAAGAAGGATTGGAAAAGGGATTATCGGCTAGTTCCTTAAAGGGACAGATTTCTGCTCTGTCTATTCTTTTGCACAAACGCCTGGCTGATGTTCCAGACCTTCAGGCGTTTTGTCAGGCTTTGGTTAGAATCAGGCCTGTGTTTAAACCTGTTGCTCCGCCATGGAGTTTAAATTTAGTTCTTAAGGTTCTTCAAGGGGTTCCGTTTGAACCCTTGCATTCCATAGATATCAAGCTTTTATCTTGGAAAGTTCTGTTTTTAGTAGCTATCTCTTCGGCTCGAAGAGTTTCAGAGTTATCTGCCTTGCAGTGTGATTCCCCTTATCTGATCTTCCATGCAGATAAGGTAGTTTTGCGTACCAAACCTGGGTTTCTTCTTAAGGTAGTATCTAATAGGAATATCAATCAGGAAATTGTTGTTCCGTCACTGTGTCCTAATCCTTCTTCAAAGAAGGAACGTCTGTTACACAATCTTGACGTGGTTCGTGCTTTAAAGTTTTATTTGCAAGCTACTAAGGATTTTCGTCAAACATCCGCATTGTTTGTTGTCTACTCTGGAAAGAGGAGAGGCCAAAAGGCTTCGGCAACTTCTTTCTTTTTGGCTAAGAAGCATAATTCGTTTAGCTTATGAGACTGCTGGCCAGCAGCCTCCTGAAAGAATTACAGCTCATTCTACTAGAGCGGTAGCTTCCACATGGGCTTTTAAACATGAGGCCTCTGTTGAACAGATTTGTAAGGCGGCGACTTGGTCTTCGCTTCATACTTTTTCTAAATTCTACAAATTTGATACTTTTGCTTCCTCGGAGGCTATTTTTGGGAGAAAGGTCTTACAGGCAGTGGTGCCTTCTGTTTAAGTACCTGCCTTGTCCCTCCCTTCATCCGTGTCCTAAAGCTTTGGTATTGGTATCCCACAAGTAATGGATGAACCCGTGGACTGGATACACCATACAAGAGAAAACAAAATTTGTGCTTACCTGATAAATTTCTTTCTCTTGTGGTGTATCCAGTCCACGGCCCGCCCTGTCACTTTAAGGCAGGTGTTTTTATTTTTTAAACTACAGTCACCACTGCACCCTATAGTTTCTCCTTTTTCTTACTTGTCTTCGGTCGAATGACTGGAGGTGGGGGTTAGGGGAGGAGCTATATAGACAGCTCTGCTGTGGGTGTCCTCTTGCAACTTCCTGTTGGGAAGGAGAATATCCCACAAGTAATGGATGGACTGGATACACCACAAGAGAAATAAATTTATCAGGTAAGCATAAATTTTGTTTTTTAGATACCCAAAGTCCCCGAATTTATTCCTTATAGCCCTTCCTGCTCATGCTGCATTTTTTTTTTTTTTTATTTTTTTTTTATATGCGTTAAAGGGTTGTTCTTAAATTACACTACATTAAAGTGGAACAGTGCAAACAAGCAAGTTGTGATTTGGGAACCAACCCTCTGATGTGGGTTTTTAAGGAAAATTCATCATCTGCTAGTAGGGCTATAAGGAATATATCTGGAGACCTAAAACAGTTTTTCAAAGGTGAGACTCTCATTGTGCTTCATAATTGTGCACATTTATTTTAAAAATATATATATGGTTACTGTCCCTTTTTAAAGTGATACTAGCATTTGTTTTTTAAAATTGCATTTTTCTCATTGCAGAAAAACTACACTGTTTAATAAACCAATATTGTTTAAGTGAAGCTTCCTCAACTATTTCTTAAACAAAACGCCCATACAGTATTTATCCAGGCTTTGTGTGTCTTTGAAACAAACTCCTTTCTAGACCAATATTCCAGTTGTTCAGACTTATCAGGCAAAGTGCATTGCATGACTTTTTGTGGCATTTCCAAATTAGATTTCAAATCCTTAAAGTGATGGTAAAGTTTAGCATTATTCATAAATTAACATTTTGACTTTCAGCTTTAAAGCTCTAAAGTATACCTCTGTTTTATGCAGCGTTCTATTTAAATACCCCTTGCGGCCGCCTATTGCACGATCCATTACTCCTGGGAACTAACTTTCCTGCCACTAGGAAGAGGCAAAGGTTCCCAAACGTCAGAGCTCTATATAAACCTTCCCACCTCTATGGTAATCAGTCTTGTCTTTGCCTCCGCTGGAGGTAGGTGACGAATGAAGATGTACAAGATTGTTTTATTTTGGGGTTTACTGGTTAGAAAACTGGAGTTCCCCTCTTCAGTACTGATTTTGTCGTGAGGGACATATCGGAGTATTCAGCATTAAGTTTATCTTTATCCTTTTTTACTTAAAAGGGCTAAATTTATATTCTTTTTTGAAATTTAATGCAGGAAAACTTCCTGTGTACTTGTGTACTTATTTGGCTTTTACTCCAGGACATGCTTGAAACCTGATAACTTTCTCAGTACTAGGTTAATTTTTTTTTAAGGTAAGTGTATGTTTGGAGGCATCTGTGTTTCATGTTGGAATCCATTAGGAGTTCCCTTGGCCAGCTTTGTACTAGCTTATTTAGCACATATATTCAGTCTGCTAAATAAACAGCCTGAGGTTGAGCTCAGAGGAATATTGATATTTTTATTTAAGGGGGAATTATTTTTTTGTATACATTTATTTTTTGCTCTGTTTTTTGGTGCTTGATGTTTTTGCTTGGGCGCCTGTGCACGTGATCTTTTGGAGCATTTATTTGGCCTATATAGGTGTTCTGATGCAGCAGTCGCTGCCTTTAGTAGAAGTTGGGCTGCTGGGTGGTTGGTGTGGGTTCCTCTCTCCTGTGAGCTCTATATTTATCATGGATCATGCGGAATCCTTGCAAGCTGGGACTAATCCAGATTTGGAAGCCACTCCAGATAAGCATTTTTCAATCATTTAAAAAAATGTGTTTTATGCAAACAGGCTAAGGTTCTCCCTCCTGATCTATTGTGTAATTCTTGTCATCAATTGTATGCATAATGACACACTTATTGCATCTTTGGCTTCTAAATGGATGGTTTATTATGTCTGTTTTTTACAGCAACAGCTAGACAACCCTCCTTATCTGAGGGCTGCCTCCCCCCGCCATGTGAGTCAGTTATATTTGAAGGGGAAGTGTTATCTGATCATGGAGTTTGTCACACTGTTTATACTGTTTCATCTCCCTCTGGGTTTTATTTTAAATATACTGTTAGGGTTGGCACACTTTTAGCTGTAGCATGGGCGGTCCTACATGGGGCACCATGTGACCGTGTGTTGTGACACTGATTTTAATTTTTCCAGACCGTGCGGTTTACGGAGACGAAGCGGATTCTCTATTGGGCCTGGGTCATAGGAGGTGATGAGTGCCCCACCCATATAGGGGTATAAAGGTGCCATTTATCTTTTTTCTATTGTCCAAATTATAAGCGCTAGCTATGGCGGACTTTGATAGGTTAGAGGGTACTCCCTCTTTACCTAAATCTAATGCCTGTCTATATTGTGAGGAGGCCACAGTATACCCTCTTGCTCAATTATGTTCCTCATGCCTTGATAAAGTAATCCTATCAGACAGGGCTAATATATTTAGTACCACTGAGCCATCCACCTCTGAGGAGTCTGTGTCCCGTGAGGTGCGCACCCTACAGTCATTTCCTAATACACATGCAGCTTCCCATAGCACTCCTAATCCTCCATCTGGAGGGGCCCTTTTACCGCCAGACCTTACTAAACAGTTACAAATGGCAGTGTCTGCGGCTTTCAGTGCTTTACCTCTCCCTGCTAATCGCAAGCGAAAGGTCAAATATTGCTATCCTTCCCAGGGTTCATCTACTAGCTTATTGGATTTATCTGATACAAGATTATCCGTTGATGAAGACACCTCTGATACTTCAGAGGATGCTCTTTCTGGGTCAGAATCTGCTGCCTCTAAGCCTCCAGCTGCGGAGAAACCAGACTTTAGATTGAGGATTGAACACTTACACTTTTTGCTAAAGGAAGTTTTGGCTACTTTAGCGGTTTCAGAACCTAAATAACCTGAGAAACCTTGTATTCCTTAATTAGATAAAGTCTACAAGGACAGGGTTGTACCACAGACTTTCCCGGTTCCTGTAAAGATGGCGAACATTATTAAGAATGAATGGGAAAAACTTGGTTCTTCTTTTCTTTCATGTAATTAGCAAGAGTCCATGAGCTAGTGACGTATGGGATATACATTCCTATCAGGAGGGGCAAAGTTTCCCAAACCTCAAAATGCCTATAAATACACCCCTCACCACACCCACAATTTAGTTTTACAAACTTTCCCAGTTCCAAACTCTCTTAATTGGAGTTGTGGGGCTCCGTTCCTAAGGTGGATGGTGCTATCTCCACGCTTGCTAAGCGCACTACTATCCCGCTTGAAGATAGTTAGTCATTTTAGGAGCCCATGGATAAGAAGCTCGAAACTTTGTTAAGATGTTTCAGCATATGTGATATTTGTTTCAACTGGCAGCGTCTGTTGCTGCGGTTGCTGGAGCGGCTACCTACTGGTGCGACTCCTTATCTGAGTTGATTGAGGTGGAAAGTCCCCTCGACACGACCCAGGAAAGAATTAAGGCCTTAAGGGTAGCTAATGCTTTTATTTGTGATGCAAATATGCAAATTATTCGCCTGAATGCCAAGGCTTCACGGGTTTTTCTGTGCTAGCCCGTAGGGCACTCTGGCTGAAGTCTTGGTCTGCGGACATGGCTTCGAAATCTAGACTTCTTTCCCTTTGCAGGATAAAAAGAACAAACCTAAGGGTCAAGGTTCAAATTTTTGTTCCTTTTGTTCGGATAAATCCCAACGTCAGTAGCCCTCTGCAAAGCCAGAGCAGTCCAAGGGAACTTGGAAACTGACTCAGCCCTGGAATAAATCCAAGCAGAACAAGAAGCCAGCTGAGTCAGTCGGCATGAAGGGGCTGCCCCTGATCCAGCTCTGGATCTGGTAGAGGGCAGACTGTCACTCTTTTCAGAGGCTTGGTTTGTGGACGTACAAGACCCGTAGGTCCTGGAGGTCATCGCTCAGGGATACAGGATAGGTTTCAAGTCTCATACACCAATGGGCATATTCCTCTTGTCAATCCTGTCTACAAGGCCAGAAAAGAGAGTGGCCTTTCTAGGGTGCATGAGGGATCTCTCCTCCCGGGGAGTCATTGTACCGGTACCTCCAGCAGAAAGAGGTCTGGGATACTACTCCAAATCTTTTTGTAGTCCCAAAGAAGGAGGGTACTTTTTGCCCGATTCTGGACCTAAACAAATTCCTATCTGTCCCCTCGTTCAAGATGGAGACACTAATATGCATTCTTCCCTTGGTTCAGGAAGGACAGTTCATGAACAGTTCAGAACGATAGACCTGAAGGATGCCTACCTTCAAGACCCAATACACAAGGAACACTTCAGGTTCCTAAGATTTGCGTTCCTGGACCAGCACTTCCGTTTGGTCTTGCTACTGCTCCAAGAGTTTTTATGAAGGTTCTAGGGGGCTCTGCTCGCAGTGGTATAGCAGTAGCGCCATACTTAGACGATATTCTGGTTCGAGCACCATCCTATCGTCTGGCAGAGGACCATTCAAAAACCCTTCTTTCTCTTATTCGATATGGATGGAAGATAAACTTAGAAAAGAGTTCTTTTATTCCAGTACCAGGGTGGAATTCCTGGGTACGATAATAGACTCCATATCCATTAGGATATTTCTTACAGACCAGAGACGTTACAAGCTATCTTCCGCTTGTCTTGCCCTCCAGACCTCCTTAAGGCCCTCTGTAGCTCGGTGTATGGAGGTAATTGGCCTCATGATGTCCAGCGTAGACATCATTCCCTTTACCAGGTTCCATCTCAGACCTCTTCAGCTGTGCATGCTGAGACAGTGGAACGGCAATCACTCTGATTTGTCTCAACAGATTTCTCTGGACAACCAGTTGAGAGAATCGCTCTCTTGGTGGCTCTGTCTAGATCACCTGTCCCAAGGGGCATCCTTCTTGAGACCATCCTGGGAGATTGTGACTATTGACGCAAGTCTCACAGGATGGGGAGATGTTTGGGGTGCCAGGAAGGCACAGGGCATGTGGTCTTGAGAGGAATCCCTCCTCCCAATCAACATTTTGAAACTTTGAGCGATCTTTAATGCTCTGAAGGCTTGGCCTCTTCTGGGATTCATCCCATTTTATCAGATTCCAATCAGATCACATTACCTCGGTGGCTTACATCTACTATCAGGGGGGGTACAAGGAGTTCCCTAGCAATGAAGGAAGTATCTCGAATTCTGGAATTGGCGGAGGACCACAACTGCTCTCTATCAGTGATCCACATTCCGGGTGTGGACAACTGGGAAGCGGATTTTCTCAGCAGACAATCCTTTCATCCGGGTGAATGGTTTCTCCAACATAGGTGTGTCCGGTCCACGGCGTCATCCTTACTTGTGGGATATTCTCTTCCCCAACAGGAAATGGCAAAGAGCCCAGCAAAGCTGGTCACATGATCCCTCCCAGGCTCCGCCTACCCCAGTCATTCTCTTTGCCGTTGTACAGGCAACATCTCCACGGAGATGGCTTAGAGTTTTTTAGTGTTTAACTGTAGTTTTTATTATTCAATCAAGAGTTTGTTATTTTAAAATAGTGCTGGTATGTACTATTTACTCTGAAACAGAAAAGAGATGAAGATTTCTGTTTGTATGAGGAAAATGATTTTAGCAACCGTTACTAAAATCCATGGCTGTTCCACACAGGACTGTTGAGAGGAATTAACTTCAGTTGGGGGAACAGTGAGCAGTCTTTTGCTGCTTGAGGTATGACACATTCATAACAAGACGATGTAATGCTGGAAGCTGTCATTTTCCCTATGGGATCCGGTAAGCCATTTTTATTCAGACAGTAAATAAGGGCTTCACAAGGGCTTATTAAGACTGTAGACATTTTCTGGGCTAAATCGATCATATTTACACATATTTAGCCTTGAGGAATCATTTAATCTGGGTATTTTTTGTAAAATAATATCGGCAGGCACTGTTTTAGACACCTTATTCTATAGGGGCTTTCCCTAATCATAGTCAGAGCCTCATTTTCGCGCCGGTATGGCGCACTTGTTTTTGAGAACAGCATGACATGCAGCTGCATGTGTGTGGAGCTCTGATACATAGAAAAGTCTTTCTGAAGGCATCATTTGGTATCGTATTCCCCTTTGGGCTTGGTTGGGTCTCAGCAAAGCAGATTCCAGGGACTGTAAAGGGGTTGAATATAAAAACGGCTCCGGTTCCGTTATTTTAAGGGTTAAAGCTTCCAAATTTGGTGTGCAATACTTTTAAGGCTTTAAGACACTGTGGTGAAATTTTGGTGAATTTTGAACAATTCCTTCATACTTTTTCGCAATTGCAGTAATAAAGTGTGTTCAGTTTAAAATTTAAAGTGACAGTAACGGTTTTATTTTAAAACGTTTTTTGTGCTTTGTTATCAAGTTTATGCCTGTTTAACATGTCTGAACTACCAGATAGATTGTGTTCTGACTGTGGGGAAGCCAAGGTTCCTTCTCATTTAAATAGATGTGATTTATGTCATAAAAAATTTAGAAAAAATGATGCCCAAGATGATTCCTCAAGTGAGGGGAGTAAGCATGGTACTGCATCATCCCCTCCTTCGTCTACACCAGTCTTGCCCATACAGGAGGCCCCTAGTACATCTAGCGCGCCAATACTCCTTACTATGCAACAATTAACGGCTGTAATGGATAATTCTATCAAAAACATTTTAGCCAATATGCCCACTTATCAGCGAAAGCGCGACTGCTCTGTTTTAGAAAATACTGAAGAGCATGAGGACGCTGATGATATTGTTTCTGAAGGGCCCCTACACCAGTCTGAGGGGGCCAGGGAGGTTTTGTCTGAGGGAGAAATTTCAGATTCAGGAAAAATTTCTCAACAAGCTGAACCTGATGTGATTACTTTTAAATTTAAGTTGGAACATCTCCGCGCTCTGCTTAAGGAGGTGTTATCCAATTTGGATGATTGTGATTATCTGGTCATTCCAGAAACACTATGTAAAATGGACAAGTTCCTAGAGGCCCCGGGGTCCCCCGAAGCTTTTCCTATACCCAAGCGGGTGGCGTACATTGTTAATAAAGAATGGGACAGGCCCGGTATACCTTTCGTACCTCCCCCCATATTTAAAAAATTGTTTCCTATAGTCGACCCCAGAAAGGACTTATGGCAGACAGTCCCCAAGGTCGAGGGGACGGTTTCTACTCTAAACAAGCGCACCACTATACCCATAGAAGATAGTTGTGCTTTCCAAGATCCTATGGATAAAAAATTAGAAGGTTTGCTAAAAAAGATGTTTGTTCAGCAAGGTTACCTTCTACAACCAATTGCATGCATTGTCCCTGTCACTACAGCCGCGTGTTTCTGGTTCGATGAGCTAGAAAAGGCGATTATTAGTAATTCTTCTTCTTATGAGGAGATTATGGACAGAATTCGTGCTCTTAAATTGGCTAATTTTTTCACCCTAGACGCCACCTTGCAATTGGCTAGGTTAGCGGCGAAAAATTCTGGGTTTGCTATTGTGGCGCGCAGAGCGCTTTGGTTAAAATCTTGGTCAGCGGATACGTCTTCCAAGAACAAATTGCTTGACATTCCTTTCAAGGGGAAAACACTGTTTGGCCCTGACTTGAAAGAGATTATCTCTGATATCACTGGGGGCAAGGGCCACGCCCTTCCTCAGGATAGGTCTTTCAAGGCCAAAAATAAACCTAATTTTCGTCCCTTTCGCAGAAACGGACCAGCCCCAAGTGCTACGTCCTCTAAGCAGGGGGGTGATACTTCTCAAGCCAATCCAGCCTGGAGACCAATGCAAGGCTGGAACAAAGGAAAGCAGGCCAAGAAACCTGCCACTGCTCCCAAGACAGCATGAGATGCGGGCCCCCGATCCGGGACCGGATTTGGTGGGGGGCAGACTCTCTCTCTTCACTCAGGCTTGGGCAAGAGATGTTCTGGATCCTTGGGCGCTAGAAATAGTCTCCCAAGGTTATCTTCTGGAATTGATTCATCCTGTTCCATTAAAAGAACGAGGGATGGGATTCTACTCCAATCTGTTCGTAGTTCCCAAAAAAGAGGGAACGTTCAGACCAATCTTAGATCTCAAGATCCTAAACAAGTTTCTCAAGGTTCCATCGTCCAAAATGGAAACCATTCGAACAATCCTTCCATCCAGGAAGGTCAATTCTTGACCACGGTGGATTTAAAGGATGCGTATCTACATATTCCTGTCCACAAGGAACATCATCGGTTCCTAAGGTTCGCATTCCTGGACAAGCATTACCAGTTCGTGGCGCTTCCTTTCGGATTAGCCACTGCTCCAAGGATTTTCACAAAGGTACTAGGGTCCCTTCTGGCGGTGCTAAGACCAAGGGGCATTGCTGTAGTACCTTACTTGGACGACATTCTGATTCAAGCGTCGTCCCTTCCTCAAGCAAAGGCTCACACGGACATCGTCCTGGCCTTTCTCAGATCTCACGGATGGAAAGTGAACGTTGAAAAGAGTTCTCTATCTCCGTCGACAAGAGTTCCCTTCTTGGGAACAATAATAGACTCCTTAGAAATGAGGATTTTTCTGACAGAGACCAGAAAAACAAAACTTCTAAACTCTTGTCGGATACTTCATTCCGTTCCTCTTCCTTCCATAGCGCAGTGCATGGAAGTGATAGGTTTGATGGTAGCGGCAATGGACATAGTTCCTTTTGCGCGCATTCATCTAAGACCATTACAACTGTGTATGCTCAGTCAGTGGAATGGGGACTATACAGACTTGTCTCCGAAGATACAAGTAAATCAGAGGACCAGAGACTCACTCCGTTGGTGGCTGTCCCTGGACAACCTGTCACAAGGGGTGACCTCCCGCAGACCAGAGGGGGTCATTGTCACGACCGACGCCAGTCTGATGGGCTGGGGCGCGGTCTGGGGATCCCTGAAAGCTCAGGGTCTTTGGTCTCGGGAAGAATCTCTTCTACCGATAAATATTCTGGAACTGGGAGCGATATTCAATGCTCTCAAGGCTTGGCCTCAGCTAGCGAGGGCCAAGTTCATAGGGTTTCAATCAGACAACATGACGACTGTTGCGTACATCAACCATCAGGGGGGAACAAGGAGTTCCCTGGCGATGGAAGAAGTGACCAAAATCATTCAATGGGCGGAGACTCGCTCCTGCCACCGGTCTGCAATCCACATCCCAGGAGTGGAAAATTGGGAAGCGGATTTTCTGAGTCGTCAGACATTGCATCCGGGGGAGTGGGAACTCCATCCGGAAATTTTTGCCCAAATCACTCAACTGTGGGGCATTCCAGACATGGATCTGATGGGCTCTCGTCAGAACTTCAAGGTTCCTTGCTACGGGTCCAGATCCAGGGATCCCAAGGCGACTCTAGTAGATGCACTAGTAGCACCTTGGACCTTCAAACTAGCTTATGTATTCCCGCCGTTTCCTCTCATCCCCAGGCTGGTAGCCAGGATCAATCAGGAGAGGGCGTCGGTGATCTTGATAGCTCCTGCGTGGCCACGCAGGACTTGGTATGCAGATCTGGTGAATATGTCATCGGCTCCACCATGGAAGCTACCTTTGAGACGAGACCTTCTTGTTCAAGGTCCGTTCGAACATCCGAATCACTCCAGCTGACTGCTTGGAGATTGAACGCTTGATCTTATCAAAGCGAGGGTTCTCAGATTCTGTTATTGATACTCTTGTTCAGGCCAGAAAGCCTGTAACTAGAAAAATTTACCACAAAATTTGGAAAAAATATATCTGTTGGTGTGAATCTAAAGGATTCCCTTGGGACAAGGTTAAGATTCCTAAGATTCTATCCTTCCTTCGAGAAGGATTGGAAAAAGGATTATCTGCAAGTTCCTTGATGGGACAGATTTCTGCCTTGTCTGTGTTACTTCACAAAAAGCTGGCAGCTGTGCCAGATGTTCAAGCCTTTGTTCAGGCTCTGGTTAGAATCAAGCCTGTTTACAAACCTTTGACTCCTCCTTGGAGTCTCAACTTAGTTCTTTCAGTTCTTCAGGGGGTTCCGTTTGAACCCTTACATTCCGTTGATATTAAGTTATTATCTTGGAAAGTTTTGTTTTTGGTTGCCATTTCTTCTGCTAGAAGAGTTTCAGAATTATCTGCTCTGCAGTGTTCTCCTCCTTATCTGGTGTTCCATGCAGATAAGGTGGTTTTACGTACTAAACCTGGTTTTCTTCCAAAAGTTGTTTCTAACAAAAACATTAACCAGGAGATAGTCGTGCCTTCTCTGTGTCCGAAACCAGTTTCGAAGAAGGAACGTTTGTTGCACAATTTGGATGTTGTTCGCGCTCTAAAATTCTATTTAGATGCTACAAAGGATTTTAGACAAACATCTTCCTTGTTTGTTGTTTATTCTGGTAAAAGGAGAGGTCAAAAAGCAACTTCTACCTCTCTCTCTTTTTGGATTAAAAGCATCATCAGATTGGCTTACGAGACTGCCGGACGGCAGCCTCCTGAAAGGATCACAGCTCCTTCCACTAGGGCTGTGGCTTCCACATGGGCCTTCAAGAACGAGGCTTCTGTTGATCAGATATGTAGGGCAGCGACTTGGTCTTCACTGCACACTTTTACCAAATTTTACAAGTTTGATACTTTTGCTTCTTCTGAGGCTATTTTTGGGAGAAAGGTTTTGCAAGCCGTGGTGCCTTCCATTTAGGTGACCTGATTTGCTCCCTCCCTTCATCCGTGTCCTAAAGCTTTGGTATTGGTTCCCACAAGTAAGGATGACGCCGTGGACCGGACACACCTATGTTGGAGAAAACAGAATTTATGTTTACCTGATAAATTACTTTCTCCAACGGTGTGTCCGGTCCACGGCCTGCCCTGGTTTTTTAATCAGGTCTGATAATTTATTTTCTTTAACTACAGTCACCACGGTATCATATGGTTTCTCCTATGCAAATATTCCTCCTTAACGTCGGTCGAATGACTGGGGTAGGCGGAGCCTGGGAGGGATCATGTGACCAGCTTTGCTGGGCTCTTTGCCATTTCCTGTTGGGGAAGAGAATATCCCACAAGTAAGGATGACGCCGTGGACCGGACACACCGTTGGAGAAAGTAATTTATCAGGTAAACATAAATTCTGTTTTCTCCATCCCGAGGTGTTTGCAGAGATTTGCAATAGATGAGGGACAACGGAGATAGGTCTTAAGGCGTCCCCGCTCAATAGAAGCCCGCGTCAAGCAGGAGCCAGCATCAGTGAGTCTAATTGCTCCATCGTGGGCGCGAAGGATGTAGTTTGCGGACCTGGTGGGGATGTCCTCATGTCCTCCATGGAGGTTACCTTGTCGCAGGGATCTGCTGGAGCAAGGTCCTTTTGTTAATCAGAATCTAGGTTTTCTGAGGCTGACTGACTGCGTGGAGATTGAACGCTTAGTCCTTGCCAAGAGGGGTTTCTCTGAGAGTGTTATTGATTCTCTCATTCAAGCTTGTAAGCTGGTGACTCGTTGCATCTATCATAAGGTGTGGAGGACCTACTTATTCTGGTGTGAAGAACATGTACTTTCCTGGCATAAAGTCAGGATTTCCAGGATTCTTTCCTTTCTCCAGGATGCTCTGGAGAAGGGCCTTTCTGCTAGCTCCCTTAAGGAGCAGATTTCGTCCCTATCGGTTTTACTGCACAAGAGGATCGCAGAGCTTCCACATGTCCAGTCTTTTGTTCAGGCTTTGACTAGAATAAGGCCTATGTTAAGACCTTGCGCTCCTCCTTGGAGTTTAAATCTTGTTCTTAAAGTTTTGCAGAAGGCTCTGTTTGAGCCTATGCATGTAGTTCATATTAAATTACTGTCTTGGAAGGTTCTTTTTTTACTGGCTATTGCTTCGGCGCGCAGAGTATCTGAGATGGCTGCCTTGCAATGTGAGCCTCCTTACCTAGTATTTCATGCTGATAAGGCTGTTCTTCGTACTGGGTTGGGTTTTCTTCCTAAGGTTGTTTCAGATCGCAACATCAGGAGATTGTGGTCCCTTCCTTGTGTCCTAATCCTTTTTCTGCGAAGGAGCGGTTACTTCATAATTTGGATGTGGTTCGGGCCTTGAAGTTCTACCTTCAGGCTACGAAGGAGCTTAGGCAGACTTTTTCTTGTCTATTTTGGGAAGCGTAGGGCACAGAAGGCCTCTTCCACTTCCTTATCTTTAAGGTTAGCATATGAGACAGCGGGACATAAACCTCTTGGGAGGATTAAGGCTCATTCAACTAGAGCTGTGGCTTCCTCTTGGGCCTTCAAAAATGAGGCCTCTATGGATCAGATTTGTAGGGGGGCTACCTGGTCCTCCTTACCTAAAACAGGTTTGACGTTTTTGCTTCGGCTGAAGGAGCTTTTGGGAGAAAGGTTTTGCAGGCGGTGGTTCCCTCAGAATAGGGTCTGCCTCTCTTTTTACCCTCCCGTTTCATTCAGTGTCCTCTAGAACTTGGGTATATGTTTCCACAAGTAAGGAATGAAGCCGTTGACTCTCATCATATTAAGAAGGAAACCATAAATTATACTTACCAAATAATTTCCTTTCCTTCTGTATGAGGAGAATCCACGGCCTCTGCCCGTATTCTCCAATGGGTGGACCTACATTTTTGTTTTGTTCTTCTGGCACCATTTATACCCTGATATTTCTCCTACTGTTCATTGTTCCCTTGGCAGAATGACTGGAATATGAGGGAAGTGGGGGAGGTATTTGCCTCCTCCTGGTGGCCGGGTTCTGTATTTCCTACAAGGAATGAAGCTGTGAACTCTCCTCATACAGAAGAAAAGGAAATTATCTGGTAAGCATAATTTTATGTTTTTAGCAGTTTCTGGTGGCAAGAGTTAGTGTCTTCCACACTAAGAAGTATAAGAGTAAATTGAAAACTTCTGGTCAGTTTGGTTTCTTTCGTCAAAACAAGGAACAGACATCTACTGTGTCTTTTCCATATCTAAGCAGCTCAGGTAAGCCCTGGAGGCCTGGTGCCAATTGGCACAAGTCCTTGCAGACCAAAAAGTTTCAACCCCTACTTTTAAGTCAACATGAAGGTGCAGGTCCAATATCTGGTAGAGGTCAGGTTAATGCATTTTCAGGATGCATGGTTTTGCTTAGTTCCGGATACTTGGGCTCTCAAAATTGTCTCTCTAGATTATCTAATAGGCTTTAATAAAAGACAGATTTTTTTTTTCTTTCAAGGTTGTCAAGGCTTTTTCTTCAATGTGTTTCACATCTAGAATCTATAGAGGTTATGGTCTCAAGTTCCTCCTTTAGAGCAGGGGAAATTATTTTACTCAGATTTCTTCATAGTTCCCATGATTTTTTGGACAAATGTGTTAGGATTCCACTCTTCAACGTGGAAACCATCTTACTATTCTTCATTTTATTTGTCAAGGTCACTATATGCCAACCATAGACTTAAAGGATACCTAACTTCATGTTCCTATTCTTTTTGATCATTACTGGTTTCTAAAGTTTGCCTTTCTGGACATATTTTTTTTTTTATCAGTTTGTGGCTCTTCCATTCAGTCTGGCTACTGCACCAAGAATCTTTTCAAAAGTTCTGGGTTCCTTGATTTCTGTTTTTTTCTTATTTGGACAATAACTTGATTCTATCTCCATCTATATTTTAGTTCTTTGATTTCTCAGACAAGGTAACTTTTCTGTTAACTCTAGCAATGCAGTCTCTCTCATGGTGGTTAGTTACCCAGCACATTTCTCAGGGAGCAAGCTTTGCTTGTCCTCTATGGACTTATTTTGACAGAGGCAAGTCTGTCTGGCCAGGGTTCAGTATGGGGATCTTGCTTTGCTCAGGGACTTTGGGCATATTTGGAGGTAAAGTTGCCCATAAATAATTTAGAGCTCCAAGCAATTCATAAGTCTCTCTTGACCCCAGTTGAGGATATAATCCTTCAGCTTCAATCAGGCAAGGTCTCAGCTGTGTCACATATTCATTGGGGGGAACCAGAAGTTCCCTGGCAATGAAGGAATTGGGCATAGATCCATCATTGTCATATATCTGCAATTCATATTCCAGAAGTGGACAATTGAGAAGCTGATTTTATCAGTCATCAGGCTATTCATCCAGGGGAATGGTCTTTTCTTCCAGAAATATTTATCCAGATTGTAAGTCTTTGGGGAATGCCTGAGAGAGTTCTCGTGGCTTCCAGGTTGAACAACAAGCTTCTTCAGTATTTCTCCAGGTTGCCTTGTACATTTTAGCTGGCTTATGTATTTTCTCCTCTGGTATTGTTACATAGGGTAGTAATTAAGTTCAGACTAGAGAATGGATCTGTGCTTCTCATAGCTCCTAAATGGCCTCGGAGAGTAATTTTAGTTTGCAGATTTGGTTCAGATGTCCAGTTGCCAACCTTGGCCTCTTATCCTTAGGAGAGAGCTTCTGTATCTAGATCTCAAATTATTATTATTATCGGTTATTTGTAGAGCGCCAACAGATTCCGCAGCGCTAGATTCTTTCCAGATTTTAAATCTCTAAACTTAATGGCTTAGAAATTGAACAGATAGTTCTTTATCAGAGAGGTTTTATCTGAGTCTGTTTAATTATATTCTTGTTCAGGCTAGGAAACTTGTTTCCAGAAATATTTATTGCAAAGCTTGGAAAGTTTTTTAATTTTGGTTTTCTGATGTACTTATTGGCATTCTATTTCTCCTCTATTTCTCCAGGATGGTTTTCAGGAAGTTCTTTCTACCAGGTAATTTCGGCCCTCATTGTTCTTTTCCATAGGAAAATTGCATATCTTCTAGATTTATTATCTAACATTTTTCTCCTCTCTTTTTTAATCTTTTTTTTTTTTTTTATTCCAGAGGTTTTACAATCGGCTACTTTTGAACCTATGTGTAAGGTTGGCGTTAAGCTTTTGTTCCTTTTGGCTATTTCCTTTCCTAGAAAAGTGTCCGATTTATCTGTTCTTTCTTGTTATCCTCCTTATCTTATTTTTTTCATAAGGATTATGCTGTCTTGTGGACTTCTCTTTGATTTTTTTTGTCCAAGGTTGTTTCTTCTGACAAACATTAGTAGGGAAATTGTGTTTCCTTCTTTGTTCTGATCCAATAATTCTTCATAGATACTTCTTCATAATTTGGATGATGTCAGTAATACTATTTTGAATCATTATTTTAAGTTTAATAAGATTTCAGACAAAAACAGAATTTATGCTTACCTGATAAATTACTTTCTCCAACGGTGTGTCCGGTCCACGGCGTCATCCATAACTTGTGGGAATATCTCTTCCCCAACAGGAAATGGCAAAGAGCACAGCAAAAGCTGTCCATATAGTCCCTCCTAGGCTCCGCCCACCCCAGTCATTCGACCGACGGACAGGAGAAAAACCGGAGAAACCATAGGGTGCCGTGGTGACTGTAGTTAAAGAAATAAATTCATCAAACCTGATTAAAAAACCAGGGCGGGCCGTGGACCGGACACACCGTTGGAGAAAGTAATTTATCAGGTAAGCATAAATTCTGTTTTCTCCAACATAGGTGTGTCCGGTCCACGGCGTCATCCATAACTTGTGGGAACCAATACCAAAGCTTTAGGACACGGATGAAGGGAGGGAGCCAATCAGGTTGCCTAAACGGAAGGCACCACGGCTTGCAAAACCTTTCTCCCAAAAATAGCCTCCGAAGAAGCAAAAGTATCAAATTTGTAGAATTTGGCAAAAGTGTGCAGGGAAGAGTGAGCTGTGTAATGCGTTCAGGAGGCTGCCGTCCGGCAGTCTCGTAAGCCAATCGGATTATGCTTTTCAGCCAAAAGGAAAGAGAGGTAGCAGTATCTTTTTGACCTCTCCTCTTGCCAGAATAAACGACAAACAGAGAAGACGTTTGTCTGAAATCCTTTGTTGCTTCTAAATAGAACTTTAAAGCACGAACTACATCTAGATTGTGTAACAAACGTTCCTTCTTTGAAACTGTATTCGGACACAAAGAAGGCACAACTATTTCCTGGTTAATATTCTTATTGGAAGCAACCTTTGGAAGAAAACCAGGTTTAGTACGCAAAACAACCTTATCTGAATGGAACACCAGATAGGGCGGATTACACTGCAGAGCAGATAACTCAGAAACTCTTCTAGCAGAAGAAATAGCAACCAAAAACAGAACTTTCCAAGATAACATCTTGATATCTATGGAATGTAGAGGTTCAAACGGAACCCCTTGAAGAACTGAAAGAGCTAAATTCAGACTCCAGGGAGGAGTCAAAGGTCTGTAAACAGGCTTGATCCTGACCAAAGCCTGAACAAAAACTTGAACATCAGGCACAGCTGCCAGTCGTTTGTGTAATAAGACAGATAATGCAGAAATCTGTCCCTTTAGAGAACTCGCTGATAATCCCTTAGCCAAACCTTCTTGGAGAAAAGAAAGGATCCTAGGAATTTTGATCTTACTCCATGAGAATCCCTTGGATTCACACCAACAGATATATCTTTTCCATATTTTATGGTAAATCTTCCTAGTTACAGGTTTTCTGGCTTGTATCAGAGTATCTATTACAGAATGCGAAAACCCACGCTTAGATAAAATCAGGCGTTCAATTTCCAAGCTGTTAGTTGAAGGGAAACTAGATTTGGATGTTCGAATGGACCTTGTACTAGAAGATCCTGTCTCAAAGGTAGCTTCCATGGTGGAGCCGATGACATATTCACCAGGTCTGCATACCAAGTCCTGCGTAGCCACGCAGGAGCTATCAAGATCACTGAGGCCCTCTCCTGCTTGATCCTGGCTACCAGCCTGGGAATGAGAGGAAACGGTGGAAACACATAAGCTAGGTTGAAGGTCCAAGGCGCTACTAATGCATCCACTAGAGTCGCCTTGGGATCCCTGGATCTGGACCCGTAGCAAGGAACCTTGAAGTTCTGACGAGACTCCATTAGATCCATGTCTGGAATGCCCCATAATTGAGTCAACTGGGCAAAGATCTCCGGGTGGAGTTCCCACTCCCCCGAATGGAATGTCTGACGACTTAGATAATCCGCCTCCCAGTTTTCCACTCCTGGGATGTGGATCGCAGATAGGTGGCAGGAGTGATCCTCCGCCCATTTTATGATTTTGGTCACTTCTCTCATCGCCAGGGAACTCCTTGTTCCCCCCCTGTTGATTGATGTAAGCAACAGTCGTCATGTTGTCTGATTGAAATCTTATGAATCTGGCCTTTGCTAGTTGAGGCCAAGCCTTGAGAGCATTGAATATCGCTCTCGGTTCCAGAATGTTTATCAGGAGAAGAGACTCTTCCCGAGACCATAGCCCCTGAGCTTTCAGGGAGTTCCAGACCGTGCCCCAGCCCACTAGACTGGCGTCGGTCGTGACGATGACCCACTCTGGTCTGCGGAAGCTCATTCCCTGGGACAGGTGATCCTGGGTTAGCCACCAACGGAGTGAGTCTCTGGTCTTCTGATCTACTTGAATCACTGGAGACAAGTCTGTATAGTCCCCATTCCCCTGTTTCAGCATGCACAGTTGTAATGGTCTTAGATGAATTCGCGCAAAAGGAACTATGTCCATTGCTGCAACCATCAATCCTACTACTTCCATGCACTGAGCTATGGAAGGACGTGGAACCGAGTGAAGAACTTGACAAGCGCTTAGAAGTTTTGACTTTCTGACATCTGTCAGGAAAATCCTCATTTCTAAAGAATCTATTATTGTCCCCAAGAAAGGAACTCTTGTTGACGGAGACAGGTAACTTTTTTCTATGTTCACTTTCCATCCGTGAGATCTGAGAAAGGCCAGAACGATGTCTGTATGAGCCTTTGCCTTTGAAAGAGACGCTTGTATCAGAATGTCGTCCAAATAAGGTGCCACTGCAATGCCCCTTGGTCTTAGAACCGCTAGAAGGGACCCGAGTACCTTTGTGAAGATCCTTGGAGCAGTGGCTAGCCCGAATGGGAGAGCCACAAACTGGTAATGTTTGTCCAGAAAGGCGAACCTTAGGAACTGATGATGATCTTTGTGGATAGGAATATGTAGATACGCATCTTTTAGATCCACGGTAGTCATAAATTGACCCTCCTGGATTGTAGGTAAAATCGTTCGAATGGTTTCCATTTTGAACGATGGCACTCTGAGAAATTTGTTTAGGATTTTTAAATCCAGAATTGGTCTGAAGGTTCCCTCTTTTTTGGGAACTAGAAACAGATTTGAGTAAAACCCCATTCCTAGTTCCCCGGTTGGAACTGGGTGTATCACTCCCATTTTTAACAGGTCTTCTACACAATGTAAGAATGCCTGTCTCTTTATTTGGTTTGAAGATAAGCGAGACACGTGGAACCTTCCCCTTGGGGGTAGTTCCTTGAATTCCAGAAGATAACCCTGAGAAACTATTTCTAGTGCCCAGGGATCCTGAACATCTCTTGCCCAAGCCTGAGCAAAGAGAGAGAGTCTGCCCCCTACTAGATCCTGTCCCGGATCGGGGGCTGCTCCTTCATGCTGTTTTGGTAGCAGCAGCAGGCTTCTTAGCCTGTTTACCCTTGTTCCAGCCTTGCATCGGTTTCCAAGCTGGTTTGGTCTGCGAAGCATTACCCTCTTGTCTAGAGGCTGCAGAGTTGGAGGCCGGTCCTTTCGCAATTTCAGGAACGGAACGAAAATTAGACTTATTCTTGGCCTTGAGAGGCCTATCTTGTGGAAGGGCATGGCCCTTACCCCCAGTGATATCTGAGATAATCTCTTTCAACTCTGGCCCAAAAAGGGTTTTACCCTTGAAAGGGATATTAAGCAATTTTGTCTTGGAAGATACATCCGCTGACCAAGACTTTAGCCAGAGCGCTCTGCGCGCCACAATTGCAAACCCAGAATTTTTCGCCGCTAATCTAGCTAACTGCAGAGCGGCATCTAAAATAAAGGAATTAGCTAACTTAAGTGCGTGTATTCTGTCCATAACCTCCTCATACGGAGTCTCTCTATTGAGCGACTTTTCTAGTTCCTTGAACCAGAACCACGCTGCTGTAGTGACAGGAACAATGCACGAAATAGGTTGCAGGAGGTAACCTTGCTGAACAAAAATCTTTTTAAGCAAACCCTCCAATTTTTTATCCATAGGATCTTTGAAAGCACAATTATCCTCGATAGGAATAGTAGTGCGCTTGTTTAGTGTAGAAACTGCCCCCTCGACCTTAGGGACTGTCTGCCATAAGTCCTTTCTGGGGTCGACCATAGGAAATAATTTCTTAAATATAGGAGGGGAACAAAAGGTATGCCGGGCTTCTCCCACTCCTTGTTCACTATGTCCGCCACCCACTTGGGTATAGGAAAAGCGTCGGGGTGCACCGGAACCTCTAGGAACTTGTCCATCTTACACAATTTTTCTGGGATGACCAGGTTGTCACAATCATCCAGAGTAGATAATACCTCCTTAAGCAGTGCGCGGAGATGCTCTAATTTAAATTTAAATGTCACAACATCAGGCTCTGCCTGTTGAGAAATTCTACCTGAATCTGAAATTTCTCCTGACAAAACCTCCCTCATGGCCCCTTCAGATTGGTGAGAGGGTATGACAGAGCAATTATCATCAGCGCCCTCCTGCTCTACAGTGTTTAAAACAGAGCAATCACGCTTTCTCTGGTATGCAGGCATTTTGGATAAAATATTTGCTATGGAGTTATCCATTACTGCCGTCAATTGTTGCATAGTAATAAGCATTGGCGAGCTAGAAGTACTAGGGGCCTCCTGCGTGGGCAAAACTGGTGTAGACACAGAGTGAGATGAAGTAGAACTATGTTTACTCTCTTCATCTGATGAATCATCTTGGGCAACTTTACTATTTGTGGCAGTACTGTCCTTACTTTGTTTGGACGCTATGGCACAATTATCACACAATTTAGAAGGGGGAGATACACTGGCTTCCATACATACAGAACATAGCTTATCTGAAGGTACAGACATGTTAAACAGGCTTAAACTTGACAAAAAAGTACAAAAAACGTTTTAAATTAAAAACTTTACTGTCTCTTTAAATTTTAAACAGGGCACACTATTACTGAATATGTGAAAAACAATGAAGGAATTGTTCAAATTTTACCAAATTTTCACCACAGTGTCTTAAAGCATTCAAAGCATTGCACCCCAAATTTCAGAGCTTTAACCCTTAAAATGAAGAAACCGGAGCCGGTTACAGTTTTAACCCCTCTACAGTCCCAGCTACAGCCTTTGCTGCGACTTTACCAAACCCAGGGGGGAATACGATACCAAATGAAGCCTTCTAGGAACCTTTTCAACTACTTTCAGATCCACACACATGCAGCTGCATGTCTTGTTCTCAAAAGTAACTGCGCAGTAATGGCGCGAAAATGAGGCTCAGCCTACTACAGTGAAGGCCCTTCCTGCCTGAAAAGGTGTCTAAACCAGTGCCTGACGTTAAAAAACGTTCCCCAAACTTTATAAGTGAGAAAATCAACCTCAATCTGTATAAAATGCCCAAATAAAGCAATCGATCTTGCCCATAAAATGTCTACCAGTTTTATAGCCCATATTAAGCCCTTTATTCTGTTTGAGACTAAGAAAATGGCTTACCGGTCCCCATGAGGGGAAATGACAGCCTTCCAGCATTACAGTCTTGTTAGAAATATGGCTAGTCATACCTTAAGCAGAAAAGTCTGCTAACTGTTTCCCCCAACTGAAGTTATTTCATCTCAACAGTCCTGTGTGGAAACAGCAAACGATTTTAGTTACTGCTGCTAAAATCATATTCCTCTCACAAACAGAACTCTTCATCCTTTTCTGTTTCAGAGTAAATAGTACATACCAGCACTATTTTAAAATAACAAACTCTTGATAGTAGAATAAAAAACTAAACACCACATACTCTTAACCATCTCCGTGGAGATGTTGCCTGTGCAACGGCAAAGAGAATGACTGGGGTGGGCGGAGCCTAGGAGGGACTATATGGACAGCTTTTGCTGTGCTCTTTGCCATTTCCTGTTGGGGAAGAGATATTCCCACAAGTTATGGATGACGCCGTGGACCGGACACACCTATGTTGGAGAAATACATTTTTTTTTTTTTTGTTCGCTGTTGATTTGTCTTCTGTTTCTCTGGCTTCTTGGATTAAACAATTAATCTATATTGTTTATGTAGAAGCTTGTCAGTCTCCTAAGCACATCACGGCTCATTCTACTTTCTCTATAGCCACTTCCTAGGCATTCTAGAATGAGGCTTTTGTGGAACAAATTTGCAAGGCAACTATTTTGGTCATCCTTGCATACATTTACTAACTTCTTCCATTTTGGTGTTTTTTGCTTCTTCTGAAGCTGCTTTTGGTAGGAAAGTGTTTCAGGCAGTTTCTGTCTAGAACTCAGTTTTTTGGTGTTTTTTCTTATGGTTTAAAATGTTTAATCCATTCCTATTTCTTTCATGTAATTAGCAAGAGTCCATGAGCTAGTGACGTATGGGATATACATTCCTACCAGGAGGGGCAAAGTTTACCAAACCTTAAAATGCCTATAAATACACCCCTCACCACACCCACAATTCAGTTTTACAAACTTTGCCTCCGATGGAGGTGGTGAAGTAAGTTTGTGCTAGATTCTACGTTGATATGCGCTCCGCAGCAAGTTGGAGCCCGGTTTTCCTCTCAGCGTGCAGTGAATGTCAGAGGGATGTGAGGAGAGTATTGCCTATTTGAATGCAATGATCTCCTTCTACGGGGTCTATTTCATAGGTTCTCTGTTATCGGTCGTAGAGATTCATCTCTTACCTCCCTTTTCAGATCGACGATATACTCTTATATATACCATTACCTCTGCTGATTCTCGTTTCAGTACTGGTTTGGCTTTCTACAAACATGTAGATGAGTGTCCTGGGGTAAGTAAATCTTATTTTCTGTGACACTCTAAGCTATGGTTGGGCACTTTATTTATAAAGTTCTAAATATATGTATTCAAACATTTATTTGCCTTGACTCAGAATGTTCAACATTCCTTATTTTTCAGACAGTCAGTTTCATATTTGGGATAAATGCATTTGTTTCAATCATTTTTTCTTACCTTAAAAAATTTGACTTTTTCCCTGTGGGCTGTTAGGCTCGCGGGGGCAGAAAATGCTTCATTTTATTGCGTCATTCTTGGCGCTGACTTTTTTGGCGCAAAAATTTTTTTCTGTTTCCGGCGTCATACGTGTCGCCGGAAGTTGCGTCATTTTTTTGACGTTTTTTTGCGTCAAAAATGTCGGCGTTCCGGATGTGGCGTCATTTTTGGCGCCAAAAGCATTTAGGCGCCAAATAATGTGGGCGTCTTTTTTGGCGCTAAAAAATATGGGCGTCATTTTTGTCTCCACATTATTTAAGTCTCATTATTTATTGCTTCTGGTTGCTAGAAGCTTGTTCACTGGCATTTTTTTCCCATTCCTGAAACTGTCATTTAAGGAATTTGATCAATTTTGCTTTATATGTTGTTTTTTTCTTTTACATATTGCAAGATGTTCCACGTTGCAACTGAGTCAGAAGATACTTCAGGAAAATCACTGCACAGTGCTGGAGCTACCAAGCTAAGTGTATCTGCTATAAACTTTTGGTATCTGTTTCTCCAGCTGTTATTTGTATTGCATGTCATGTCAAACTTATTAATGCAGATAAAATTTCCTTTAGTACTGTTACATTACCTGTTGCTGTTCCGTCAACATCTAATTTTCAGAGTGTTCCTGATAACATAAGAGATTTTATTTTTAAATCCATTAAGAAGGCTATGTCTGTTATTTCTCCTTCTAGTATACATAAGTCTTTTAAAACTTCTCTTTTTTCAGATGAATTTTTAAATAAACATCATCATTCTGATACTGATAATAGTTCTTCTGGTTCAGAGGTTTCTGTCTCAGAGGTTGATGCTGATAAATCTTTGTATTTGTTCAAGATGGAATTTATTCGTTCTTTACTTAAAGAAGTGTTATTTGCATTAGAAATAGAGGATTCTGGTCCTCTTGATACTAAATGTAAACGTTTAAATAAGGTTTTTAAATCTCCTGTAGTTATTCCAGAAGTGTTTTATCTCCCTGATGCTATTTCTGAAGTAATTTCCAGGGAATGGAATAATTTGGGTAATTTATTTACTCCTTCTAGACGTTTAAGCAAATTATATCCTGTGCCATCTGACAGATTAGAGTTTTTTGGGACAAAAATCCCTAAGGTTATGGGGCTGTCTCTACTCCTGCTAATGTACTACTATTCCTACGGCAGATAGTACTTCATTTAAGGATCCTTTAGATAGGAAAATTGAATCCTTTCTAAGAAAAGCTTACTTATGTTCAGGTAATCTTCTTAGACCTGCTATATTTTTAGCGGATGTTGCTGCAGCTTCAACTTTTTGGTTAGAAGCTTTAGCGCAACAAGTAACAGATCATAATTTTATAGCATTATTATTATTCTATAACATGCTAATAATTTTATTGGTGATACCATCTTTTGATATCATTAGAGTTGATGTCAGGTATATGTCTCTAGCTATTTTAGCTAGAAAAGCTTTATGGATTAAACTTGGAATGCTGACATGTCTTCTAAGTCAACTTTGCTTTCCCTTTCTTTTCAGGGTAAATAATCATTTTCGTTCCTTTCCTCACAACAAGGAACAAAAGCCTGATCCTTCATCCTCAGGAGCGGTTTCAGTTTGGAAACTATTTCCAGTTTGGAATATATCCAAGCCTTATAGAAACCTATAGCCAGCTCCTAAGTACCTATGAAGGTGCGGCCCTTATTCCAGCTCAGCTGGTATGGGGCAGATTACGTTTTCTTCATAGAAATTTGGATCAATTCCGTTCTTAATCTCTGGTTTCAGAAACATTGTTTCAGAAAGGTACAGAATTGGCTTCAAGTTAAGGCCTCCTGCTAAGAGATTCTTTTCTTTCCCGTGTCCCAGTTAACACAGCAAAGGCTCAGCATTTCTGAAATGTGTTTTAGATCTAGAGTTGGCTGGAGTATTTATGCCAGTTCCAGTTCTGGAACAGGGGCTGGGGTTTTATTTTATCTCTTCGTTGTACCAAAGAAGGTCAATTCCTTCAGACCAGTTCCGGATCTATCATTATTGAATCGTTATGTTAGGATACCAACATTCAAGATGGTTACTGTAGGACTATCCTGCCTTTTGTTTAGCAAGGGCATTATATGTCTACAATAGATTTACAGGATGTGTATCTGCATATTCCGATTCATCCAGATCACTTTTAGTGTCTGAGTTTCTCTTTTTAGACAAGCATTACCAGTTTTGTGGCTCTACCGTTTGGCCTAGCCTCAGTTCCAAGAATTTTTTTCAAAGGTTCTCGGTGCCCTTCTTTCTGTAATCAGAGAATAGGGTTTTGGTATTTCCTTATTTGGACGATATCTTGGTACTTGCTCAGTCTTCTCATTTTCGAAGAATCTCATACGAATCGACTTGTGTTGTTTCTTCAAGTTCATGGTTGGAGGATCAATTTACCAATCAGTTCATTGATTCCTCAGACAAGGGTAACCTTTTTGGGTTTCTAGATAAATTCAGTGTCTATGACTCTGTCCTTGTCAGACAAGAGAAGTTTAACATTGATATCAGCTTGTCAAAACCTTCAGTCACAATCATTCCCTTTGGTAGCCTTATGCATGGAAATGTTGGGTCTTAGGACTGCCGCATCAGATGCGATCTCCTTTGCTCGTTTTCACATGCGACCTCTTCAGCTCTGTATGCTGAACCAATGGTGCAGGGATTACTCGAAGATATCTCAATTAATATCTTTAAACCGATTTTACGACACTCTCTGACATGGTGGACAGATCACCATCGTTTAGTTCAGGGGGCTTCTTTGTTCTTCCGACCTGGACTATAATCTCAACAGATGCAAGTCTTACAGGTTGGGGAGCTGTGTGGGGGTATCTGACGGCACAAGGGGTTTGGGAATCTCAGGAGGTGAGATTTCCGATCAATATTTTGGAACTCCGTGCAATTTTCAGAGCTCTTCAGTCTTGGCCTCTTCTGAAGAGAGAGTTGTTCATTTGTTTTCAGATAGACAATGTCACAACTGTGGCATACATCAATCATCAAGGAGGGACTCACAGTCCTCTGGCTATGAAAGAAGTATCTCGAATTTTGGTTTGGGCGGAATCCAGCTTCTGTCTAATCTCTGCGGTTCATATCCCAGGTATGGACAATTGGAAAGCGGATTATCTCAGTCGCCAAACGTTGCATCCGGGCGAATGGTCTCTTCACCCAGAGGTATTTCTTCAGATTGTTCAAATGTGGGAACTTCCAGAAATAGATCTGATGGCTTCTCATCTAAACAAGAAACTTCCCAGGTATCTGTCCAGATCCCGGGATCCTCAGGCGGAGGCAGTGGATGCATTATCACTTCCTTGGAAGTATCATCCTGCCTATATCTTTCCGCCTCTAGTTCTTCTTCCAAGAGTAATCTCCAAGATTCTGAAGGAATGCTCGTTTGTTCTGCTGGTAGCTCCGGCATGGCCTCACAGGTTTTGGTATGCGGATCTTGTCCGGATGGCCTCTTGCCAACCGTGGACTCTTCCGTTAAGACCAGACCTTTTGTCTCAAGTTCCTTTTTTTCCATCAGGATCTGAAATCCTTAAATTTAAAGGTATGGAGATTGAACGCTTGATTCTTGGTCAAAGAGGATTCTCTGACTCTGTGATTAATACTATGTTACAGGCTCGTAAATCTGTATCCAGAGAGATATATTATAGAGTCTGGAAGACTTATATTTCTTGGTGTCTTTCTCATCTTTTTTCTTGGCATTCTTTTAGAATACCGAGAATATTTCAGTTTCTTCAGGATGGTTTAGATAAGGGTTTGTCCGCAAGTTCCTTGAAAGGTCAAATCTCTGCTCTTTCTGTTCTTTTTCACAGAAAGATTGCTATTCTTCCTGATATTCATTGTTTTGTACAAGCTTTGGTTCGTATAAAGCCTGTCATTAAGTCAATCTCTCCTCCTTGGAGTTTGAATTTGGTTCTGGGGGCTCTTCAAGCTCCTCTATTTGAACCTATGCATTCATTGTATATTAAATTACTTTCTTGGAAAGTTTTGTTCCTTTTGGCAATCTCTTCTGCCAGAAGAGTTTCTGAATTATCTGCTCTTTCTTGTGAGTCTCCTTTTCTGATTTTTCATCAGGATAAGGCGGTGTTGCGAACTTCTTTTGAATTTTTACCTAAGTTGTGAATTCCAACAACATTAGTAGAGACATTGTGGTTCCTTCATTATGTCCTAATCCTAAGAATTCTAAGGAGAAATCGTTGCATTCTTTGGATGTTGTTAGAGCTTTGAAATATTATGTTGAAACTAAGTCTTTCCGAAAGACTTCTAGTTTATTTGTTATCTTTTCCGGTTCTAGAAAGGCCAGAAAACTTCTGCCATTTCTTTGGCATCTTGGTTGAAATCTTTATTTCATCTTGCCTATGTTGAGTCGGGTAAAACTCTGCCTCATAGGATTACAGCTCATTCTACTAGGTCAGTTTCTACTTCCTGGGCGTTTAGGAATGAAGCTTCGGTTGATCAGATTTGCAAAGCGGCAACTTGGTCCTCTTTGCATACTTTTACCAAATTCTACCATTTTGATGTGTTTTCTTCTTCTGAAGCAGTTTTTGGTAGAAATGTACTTCAGGCAGCGGTTTCAGTTTGAATCTTCTGCTTATGTTTTTCATTAAACTTTATTTTGGGTGTGGATTATTTTCAGCAGGAATTGGCTGTCTTTATTTTATCCCTCCCTCTCTAGTGACTCTTGTGTGGAAAGATCCACATCTTGGGTAGTCATTATCCCATACGTCACTAGCTCATGGACTCTTGCTAATTACATGAAAGAAAACATAATTTATGTAAGAACTTACCTGATAAATTCATTTCTTTCATATTAGCAAGAGTCCATGAGGCCCGCCCTTTTTTGTGGTGGTTATGATTTTTTTGTATAAAGCACAATTATTCCAATTCCTTATTTTATATGCTTTCGCACTTTTTTCTTATCACCCCACTTCTTGGCTATTCGTTAAACTGAATTGTGGGTGTGGTGAGGGGTGTATTTATAGGCATTTTAAGGTTTGGGAAACTTTGCCCCTCCTGGTAGGAATGTATATCCCATACGTCACTAGCTCATGGACTCTTGCTAATATGAAAGAAATGAATTTATCAGGTAAGTTCTTACATAAATTATGTTTTTCCATTACTTGTGACTTCTGCTACAGCTTGGGTATTAGTTCCCAGGAGTAATGGATTTTGACCTTTTTTTTCCCACCCACAGTATCCACGAGACCCCACCATGATTTTTTTTTAATTTTTGCAATATTTTTGGCACATCCTTTCACCCCCCCCCCCTTTCCTCTATTTATTTTGCTCTATTTCATTATTTCATTCTCGCCTCTGTCAGCTGTGCTATACGTCAGACTGTTTACCATAGCGGTATTAGGGTTTATATAGAGCTCTGAGGTTTGGGAATCTTTGCAGCCTCCTAGTGGTAGGAAAGGTTATTTCCAGGAGTAATGGATCGTGGACTCTTATGGCAATGAAAATAAGTGCTGGTGACCCCATCAACTCATAATTCAAATATTTACTGTTCTAAAAAAAACTATGTTGTACCATTACATCAGTTTCTTTATCTTGGCTAACCTTTCAAATGCTTACCAGGTGAGATTCCCTCTCCAGAGGGGGCATGGACAGAACTAACCACGCCCCATTTATCTATATAACCTGTACCTGAGCTCCCATCCTCATTCCTAGTTCTGTCCATCATAGGATGGTCAGAGCTAGGTCACTCTCTAGGGTCTTGCCTGGTAAGTTATGGCCTGCTGTTTTTCTTTTCCCACCTGGCTGCTTATTCGTTCCCTGCACCTAAGCAATTTACTGCTAAACCTGAGTCTGTTACCATGCAAAACTGTACTGTTTTTAAAACAGAATCTGTTGTTATGGGTTATGGAGGACCTTTCACCTTGTTGTAATGCTAATGCATCTGCTCCCCTGGAATATATTTTGTCTGAGTCTCCATCAAAGTTGTTTTTAGAAGAATTTATTAAGTCTAATGATCAGCTTGTTATTTCTGAGAAAAGATTAAAACCTATCCATTACCTAAATTTATTGTGGGATTTTGTACCTCCCCTTTAAACCTATTACATGTTTATCTAAAAAAAATTCCCACTGAGGATTCTGGGTTATTATGTTATGCTATGGATAAAAAGATTGAATATATTCTTTTCCTTCCAAGGTGCTATGTTTCACCCCTTTTCAGAATGTTCTCTGTTAAGAAGACTGCTGAAAGCTGGGTTTAAACTTTTGAGCAATCTCCTTCTCAAACTAGCGAAGAGAAAGTTTCTCTATTATTTCAGATTTTTGTTATCACCTCCTCTGAATTCCTCTGGCATGGTGGCTGCTAACCTGACATGACGAGCATTATGGCTGAGATTGTGGGTAGATAGCTGTGTTACCACTACCATGAACCAAGTCACAGTAAACGCATTTTGTGAGAATTCAGTATCCTATTAGTGACACTGGTTAATATGCAATAAGTGGTTATCACTAAGTGACCCAATTGTATTTATGAATATAAATCTGTGAAGTGGCCAGAGACTGCTGATTGACATGCATTACCTTGGGGATTGGTGGTCACTCAGTGGTCATTGAGTGATCAGTGATCTTTAGGATATTGGTGACCACTGAGACTGGTGATTTTTTTCAGTGATTTGTGAAATGACCTGTGATGTTAAGTGAGGGATCGATGACACTGGAGGGACTGTAGAACACTGGGTGACTGATGACCACTGAGTGACCAGGGACTATTGACCCATGAGTAACCTGTAACCACAGATTGATCTGTCAGGTGAACCCTGAGTGACAGATGACCACTGATTAACCACTGAGTGACCTTTGACCCCTTAGTGACCAGTGATCACTAATTGATCCTGAATGACCAGTGACCATTGAGTGACTCCTGAGTAACAGTGATAATTAAGTGACCCCTGAGACATCAGTGACCCACTTAGTGACCCACTTAGTGACCACTCAATGTCCACTGAGGGACCATTGATCACTGAATAACAAATAACTGAGTGACCTTTGCTTAGTGACCAGTTACTAACGAGTGACTAGTGTTCAATGGCCACTAAGTGTCCAGTGACCACTAAGTAAGCATTGAGTGACTAGTGACTGCTGAGTGACCACTAAACCCTTGGGTTGTCTACCTTAAAAATGTTTATCGTTTTGGGCCCAATTTGGAGAATTTAGGCAATTATCCTATACCAATTTGGCACTAGCCCCAATGCTATAACGTATCTAAAAATCCTCTTTCTGAAGTGTGGTACACAGCGGCAAATAGTGGCTTTCTAATTGACAAAAACAAAGCCATACATGTCTGGTAATTCTGTACACACAAAGCTTTTGCAACCGGTTTTCTTATGACTGCACAAGTTGTGTGCAAATAATTTCAGTGAGAAACAATGTTTGTAAAAATAATCAGATTTTATTATATATTTTTTTTTATGGTCATATTTGGCATACATCTAAGTGCCTTCTAAGTGCCTTTCCGCAGCCCCATTGAATTAAGGGTGATATGCCGAGGAGAAGGAAAGCTGGATCCCCATTTGAGCACAAAAGGAATGCCAAAATCTAGAGACAAACTGGCTACCCCAGTCCGACACTATCTCCTTGGGTAACCCATGTAAATGGAAGACCTCCCGGGCAAAAATTAAACAAGTTCCTGAGCGGTAGGCAACTTCTTCAAGGGAATGCAATGTGACATTTTAGAAAAACGGTCAACCACCATAAGGATAACAGTATTGCCATTGGAAACAGGGAGCTCGACAATGAAGTCCATGGAAAGATGTGTTTAAGGACGCTCACCATTAGCAATAGGTTGAAGAAGACCCACTTGAAGACGTCGAGTTTTATTCTGTGCTCAAACTGGGCAGAAGGCAACATGCGCAGCAACATCAGAATGGAGACCTGGCCACCAGAATTGTCGAGTGACAGACCAAATAATTTGGTTCTTACCTGGGTGACCTGTGGCTTTAGGATAGTGGTAAGTATGCAAAAGTTTAGTTCGAAGATTCTCAGGAACAAAACACTTACCACTAGGTTTCTCAAGAGGTGCATTGGTTTGTGCAGCCAGGATCTCATCCCCCAAGGGAGAAATCAAATTGGTACGTATGGTAGACAAAATATGGTCAGGAGGTATAACTGGAGTGGGTTCAGACTCCTTCTTGGACGGAGGCAAAAATTGTCGAGAGAGGGCATCAGCCCTAACATTCTTACTACCAGGCAGGTAGGAGACCACATAATTAAACCGAGACAAAAATAGCGCCCATCTGGCCTGTCGGGGCGACAAACGTTTTGCTTCAGATGATAAGTTAAATTCTTGTGGTCAGTAAGAATGAGCACTGGCACGCTTGTACCCTCGAGAAGATGCCGCCATACCTTGAGTGCCAAAATTATGGCCAGTAATTCCCTGTTGCCAATTTCATAATTATACTCCGCTGGAGACCATTTCTTAGAGAAGAAACCACACGAATGCATGGAACCGTCAGGCGTACGACGTTGAAACAAGAGGGCACCTACTCCAGTCTCAGATGCATCAACCTCAAGAATGAAAGGCAGGACAGGGTTAGGATGAGCCAGAACTGGAGCGGCAGCAAAGGCAATCTTAAGACTATCAAAGGCCTTAATGGCAGAAGGTGACCAATGGAGTGGATTATTCTCTTTACGGGTTATGTCTGTGATAGGTTTGACCAAGGAAGAAAAGTTTTTCATAAACTTTCTATAGTAATTGGCTTTCCCCAAAAAACTTTGAATAGACCGAAGACCAACTGGGCGGGGCCACTGCAGAACTGCAGATAGCTTGTCAGGATCCATAGAGAACCCTGCAACAGAGATAACATAACCTAGGATGGTTACTTGAGTCTGATGGAACTCACATTTCTCAAGTTTACAAAACAGGCCGTTCTCACGTAGTCTCTGAAGAACCCGTGTAACATCAGAATGATGAGCCTCAAGTGTGGGTGAGTGTATGAGGATGTCGTCTAAATACACCACAACACACTGTTGCAACATATCACGTAGGACATCATTAATAAATTCCTGGAAAACAGCAGGAGCATTACATAGGCCAAAGGGCATTACAAGATACTCATAATGCACGCTCCTTGTGTTAAATGCGGTTTTCCATTCGTGGCCCTCCTTGATCCTAACGAGATTGTACGCTCCTCTGAAATCAAGTTTAGTAAAGACCGTAGCTCCCTTGAGGCGGTCAAAGAGTTCCATAATAAGCGGAATAGGGTAAGCATTCTTAATGGTAAGACGATTAAGACCCCTATAATCGATGCATGGTCTTAACTCGCCACCCTTTTTATTCACATAGAAGAAGCCAGCCCCTGCAGGAGAGGAGAGCAGGATTTGCAGATGATCCCCCGCGACAGAGCATCGGCAACATACTTCTCCATAGCACAATTCTCCGCAACAGACAGAGGGTACACCCGGCCCCGAGGAGGAATGGCTCCGGGTTGCAGGTCTATGACACAATCGTAAGACCGGTAAGGAGGCAATGTACTGGCACGCACCTTGTCAAAAACGTCTAGGAACTCTCAATACTCCTCTGGCAATTGAGATACCAAAGAAGTGCACAAGACTTTAACTGGTTTCTGAAAACAAGTGGAAAAACTTTGCAGAGACCACAACAAAATTTTGGCCCATCCCTCCTCCTAAAGGCCCTCTCTGCCGCGGAGAGATGCTTGAATCCCAACTGCATCGGCTCAGCAGTACCTGGTGACTCTGGACCAGGAGGCATGGGAGGAAAGGGAGGCATGGGTGGGAACGAACACGTAGGAGACAACGGAAAAGGAGGCTTCCACAAGCGCTCTTTGAAAGAGTGCCTTTCTCTGAGTCTGATGTCAATTAGGATCAAAAAGACACCAATGCCTCGAGATCCTCTGGTAAATTTCTGGCAGCAACTTCGTCTTTAATCGCATCAGAGAGCCCATGAAAGAAGGCGGCAACAAGGGCTTCATTGTTCCAAGCTACCTCTGCGGCAAGCATACGGAATTTAATGGCATACTGAGCAACAGATCTTGTACCTTGCTGAATGGACATGAGTCGTTTAGCAGCAGAGGAGGAGCGAGCTGGAACATCCAATACCCTTCGAAAGGAGGCCACAAATTCAGGGTCATTTGAAATCACAGGTTTATTAATCTCCCACAAGGGATTAGCCCAGGCAAGAGCTTTGTTAGAGAGTAATGAGATGAGAAATCCCACCTTAGCTCTGTCAGAGGGAAACGCCTGAGGTAACATCTCAAAGTAAATGCCCACCCGGTTTCAAATACCTATTACACTGACTAGAATCAACTCCATATAACTGAGGTAGAGGTGCAGAACCGGACATGCTCCTGGTAGGACTAGGTGCAGCAGCGGAAACTGGAGCAGCCATAACTTGCGGGACACTTTGGTCCAAATGTGCAGTGCGAGTCAGAGTTTGCAGGGCTACAAAAAAGAAAAAAGAAAGGGCTAGTGCAAATAGATCCAAGGGGTGATCCTGTTCATCCATCCTGGAAATTATGGCAGGTAAAAGTGGATTATTAGCACCATCAGGATTCATGGCCCTTGCGTAATGTCAGGATGCCAGGAATCAGACGGAGACGAGAAGTGCAAAAATAATCACACCTTTATTAATAGCAAAAAATAATAAAAAGTCCAAAAGTCAAATAACAAGCCAGGAATCAAAACCAGAGCTGGTAGTCAGGAGTCAGGAGCCAAAGCGAATAGTCAGACGAGCCGAAATCAGGAACAAGGAGAACAGCAGAGTCAGGAACAAGTCAGGGATCAGGAACCAGAAGGGACGTCAGACAGCCAGATAATACACAGGAGCTCTCTCAAACAGTTCTGAGACAACGCAAGAGCAAAGCATACTGAACAGAGGCCCTTTAAATAATAAATGATGACATCACAATTCTGAGACTGCATCCTGTCTCACACAGCTGATGTACACTAGTCTGGCCATAAAAGGAAGTACAGGAAATGAGCAGCATCACACAGTATGCACCAGAGTCAGCAAGAGAGGTGAGTAAAATGGCTGCCAGCAGCACATGGCAAACAAAGCAGGGAGAAACCCCTGACACAAAATAGGTCTAGATCAATAGCCTTTGTTGTCGGCGACAATTTTGAGAATTCAGGCAGTTAAGCCCTGTACCCTTTGGGGCCTATCTATGAAGCTCCGTACGGAGCTTGAGGCTCCGTGTTTCTGGCGAGCCTGCAGGCTCACCAGAAACACCATTTATGAAGCAGCAGTCTAAAGACCCTGAGCAGGCGGACAGGAATTGCTGGAATTCAACCCGATCGAGTCTGTAGGGGGCGGCGTTGCACCAGCCGCTCTTGTGAGCGGCTGGTGCAATGCTGAATACGGAGGGCGTATTGCTCTCCGTATTCAGCAATGTCTGTCGGACATGAACCGCACTGTCGGATCAGGTCCGACAGACATTTGTTAAATAGGCCTCTATGTCATGTCTCTAAAAATCTTCTTACTAAAACCAATACCAAACCCATACATCTCTGCTAATTCTGGGAAGCATTTGTCTTATGATTGCACAAGCTTTGTGTAAATAATTTCAGTAAGAAACTGGGAAAAAGTTAATGATATAGATATATAATGTAATCAATAGGGATGTTACTACTTTATTCACATACAGCTAGATCACGAGTTTGGCGTTAGGGTCCTAACCCTGCAAAGAGCACCACAACAGAGCTGTCTATATAGCTCCTCCCTTAGCTCCACCCCCAGTCATTCTCTTTGCCTACTCTAAGTACTAGGAAGGGTAAAGTGAAAGAGGTGATAAAATATTAGTTTTTTTATTTCTTCAAGCAAGAGTTTTTTTACTTTAAATGGTACCGGTGTGTACTATTTACTCTCAGGCAGCAGATGGATGAAGACTTCTGCCTGGAGGCTAATGATCTTAGCATTTGTCACTAAGATCCAGAGCAGTTCCCACAGAATGGCTGAGGAGTACAAGAAACTTCAGTGTGAGGAACGTTTTCATGCTTTAAGCAGTGAGGTATGTTCAGTCATTTTTTTCTGGAGAGACTGGTATTTCAGAATTGGCTGACAGTATCCCTATGAGGGAGAGGGTAAGCAGTAATACTAAAAGATATAGAGGGGTATTACTAAGCTTGCATAAGGGGCTAATAAAAAATGGTTGACACCGAGTTTGAATGTTTGTGGGCAAAAGTTTTGTTAACTGGGAGTGCTGATAACGTTTTTGGCAATAACGTTTTTTAGACTTTATTGAGGGTACACTTGGCTTCTTTTTTGGGTTTCAGAACCTACATGGCTAGTTTGGAACCTCTCTGGTGCGGTTCATTTAGGCTGGAAAAACAGAGTAAGATGGGCGGGGCCTATTTTCGCGCCTCAGTTGCGCAGTTGTATTTACAAAGCAAGCAGCTAGCTCCAACTCCGGTGGGCCCTTGTGGAAGTGTTGGTCCAAATCGAAGCTTTAACTCCATTTTTCCAATCCCTGAGGGCAGGTAGGCTCCACAGCAGGGCTGTGGCAAGGTGCAGGGGGTGTTTTGTCCGGATTTAGGCCTTATTAACTATCCGGTTTTGCACAGTAAAGGGTTAACTGTTCCTTTCTTTGTGGGGCAATCTCAGCTGCATTATTTGTATATTATATCAAAAAATTTAAAGGTTTGTTGTATTTTAAAGCAGTTTTGCAAAACGTGTATGCATTTTTTCTCTTAAAGGTGCAGTACCGTTTTTTAAGATTATTTTTTCATTAAATAAAATGTTTTCAAGCTTGTTTGTGGTCATTACTAGCCTGTTCAACATGTCTGACCTTGAGGAAAGCCAATGTTCAATGTGTTTGGAAGCCATTGTGGAACCCCCACTTAAAATGTGTCCCTCATGCACTGAAAGGGCAATAAATTGCGAAGAACATATTTTAGCTGATAAAAGTATGTCGCAGGATGATTCTCAGTCAGAAGGGAATCAGGGTATGCCATCTAATGCTCCCCTAGTGTCACAACCATTAACCCCCGCACAAGCGATGCCAAGTAATTCTAGTGCGTCTAATTCTTTCACCCTGCAAGATATGGCCGCAGTTATGAATACTACCCTCACAGAGGTTTTATCTAAGCTGCCTGGGTTGCAGGGGAAGCGCAGTAGGTCTGGTGTGAGAGTAAATGCTGAGCCCTCTGACACTTTATTAGCCATATCCGATGTACCCTCACAATGTTCTGAGTTGGGGGTGAGGGATTTGCTGTCTGAGGGAGATATTTCTGATTCAGGAAAGATGTTCCCTCAGACAGACTCAGATATGACGGCTTTTAAATTTAAACTAGAACACCTCCGCTTGTTACTCAGGGAGGTTTTAGCGACTCTGGATGATTGTGACCCTATTGTAGTTCCAGAGAAATTGTGTAAAATGGACAGATATCTTGAGGTTCCTGCCTACACTAATGTTTCTCCAACATAGGTGTGTCCGGTCCACGGCGTCATCCTTACTTGTGGGATATTCTCTTCCCCAACAGGAAATGGCAAAGAGCCCAGCAAAGCTGGTCACATGATCCCTCCTAGGCTCCGCCTACCCCAGTCATTCTCTTTGCCGTTGTACAGGCAACATCTCCACGGAGATGGCTTAGAGTTTTTTAGTGTTTAACTGTAGTTTTTATTATTCAATCAAGAGTTTGTTATTTTAAAATAGTGCTGGTATGTACTATTTACTCAGAAACAGAAAAGAGATGAAGATTTCTGTTTGTATGAGGAAAATGATTTTAGCAACCGTTACTAAAATCCATGGCTGTTCCACACAGGACTGTTGAGAGGAATTAACTTCAGTTGGGGGAACAGTGAGCAGTCTCTTGCTGCTTGAGGCATGACACATTCTAACAAGACGATGTAATGCTGGAAGCTGTCATTTTCCCTATGGGATCCGGTAAGCCATGTTTATTAAGATAGTAAATAAGGGCTTCACAAGGGCTTATTAAGACTGTAGACTTTTTCTGGGCTAAATCGATTCATTATTAACACATATTTAGCCTTGAGGAATCATTTAATCTGGGTATTTTGATAAGATTATATCGGCAGGCACTTTTTTAGACACCTTATTCTTTAGGGGCTTTCCCAAATCATAGGCAGAGCCTCATTTTCGCGCCGGTGTTGCGCACTTGTTTTTGAGAGGCATGGCATGCTGTCGCATGTGTGAGGAGCTCTGATACATAGAAAAGACTTTCTGAAGGCGTCATTTGGTATCGTATTCCCCTTTGGGCTTGGTTGGGTCTCAGCAAAGCAGATACCAGGGTCTGTAAAGGGGTTAAAGTTAAAAACGGCTCCGGTTCCGTTATTTTAAGGGTTAAAGCTTCCAAATTTGGTGTGCAATACTTTTAAGGCTTTAAGGCACTGTGGTGAAATTTTGGTGAATTTTGAACAATTCCTTCATATTTTTTCGCAATTGCAGTAATAAAGTGTGTTCAGTTTAAAATTTAAAGTGACAGTAACGGTTTTATTTTAAAACGTTTTTTGTACTTTGTTATCAAGTTTATGCCTGTTTAACATGTCTGAACTACCAGATAGACTGTGTTCTGAATGTGGGGAAGCCAGAGTTCCTTCTCATTTAAATAAATGTGATTTATGTGACAATGACAATGATGCCCAAGATGATTCCTCAAGTGAGGGGAGTAAGCATGGTACTGCATCATTCCCTCCTTCGTCTACACGAGTCTTGCCCACTCAGGAGGCCCCTAGTATATCTAGCGCGCCAATACTCCTTACTATGCAACAATTAACGGCTGTAATGGATAATTCTGTCAAAAACATTTTAGCCAAAATGCACACTTATCAGCGTAAGCGCGACTGCTCTGTTTTAGATACTGAAGAGCATGACGACGCTGATAATAATGGTTCGGAAGGGCCCCTAAACCAGTCTGATGGGGCCAGGGAGGTTTTGTCTGAGGGAGAAATTACAGATTCAGGGAACATTTCTCAACAAGCTGAACCTGATGTGATTACATTTAAATTTAAGTTGGAACATCTCCGCGCTCTGCTTAAGGAGGTATTATCCACTCTGGATGATTGTGACAATTTGGTCATCCCAGAGAAGCTATGTAAAATGGACAAGTTCCTAGAGGTCCCGGGGCTCCCAGAAGCTTTTCCTATACCCAAGCGGGTGGCGGACATTGTAAATAAAGAATGGGAAAGGCCCGGTATTCCTTTCGTCCCTCCCCCCATATTTAAAAAATTGTTTCCTATGGTCGACCCCAGAAAGGACTTATGGCAGACAGTCCCCAAGGTCGAGGGAGCGGTTTCCACTTTAAACAAACGCACCACTATACCCATAGAAGATAGTTGTGCTTTCAAAGATCCTATGGATAAAAAATTAGAAGGTTTACTTAAAAAAATGTTTGTTCAGCAGGGTTACCTTCTACAACCAATTTCATGCATTGTCCCTGTCGCTACAGCCGCATGTTTCTGGTTCGATGAGCTAGTAAAGGCGGTCGATAGTGATTCTCCTCCTTATGAGGAGATTATGGACAGAATCAATGCTCTCAAATTGGCTAATTCTTTCACCCTAGACGCCACTTTGCAATTGGCTAGGTTAGCGGCTAAGAATTCTGGGTTTGCTATTGTGGCGCGCAGAGCGCTTTGGTTGAAATCTTGGTCAGCTGATGCGTCTTCCAAGAACAAGCTACTTAACATTCCTTTCAAGGGCAAAACGCTGTTTGGCCCTGACTTGAAAGAGATTATCTCTGATATCACTGGGGGTAAGGGCCATGCCCTTCCTCAGGATCGGCCTTTCAAGGCCAAAAATAAACCTAATTTTCGTCCCTTTCGTAGAAACGGACCAGCCCAAAGTGCTACGTCCTCTAAGCAAGAGGGTAATACTTCTCAAGCCAAGCAAGCTTGGAGACCAATGCAAGGCTGGAACAAGGGAAAGCAGGCCAAGAAACCTGCCACTGCTACCAAGACAGCATGAAATGTTGGCCCCCGATCCGGGACCGGATCTGGTGGGGGGCAGACTCTCTCTCTTCGCTCAGGCTTGGGCAAGAGATGTTCTGGATCCTTGGACACTAGAAATAGTCTCCCAAGGTTATCTTCTGGAATTCAAGGGGCTTCCCCCAAGGGGGAGGTTCCACAGGTCTCAGTTGTCTTCAGACCACATAAAAAGACAGGCATTCTTACATTGTGTAGAAGACCTGTTAACAATGGTAGTGATTCATCCTGTTCCATTAGGAGAACAAGGGATGGGGTTCTACTCCAATCTGTTCATAGTTCCCAAAAAAGAGGGAACGTTCAGACCAATCTTAGATCTCAAGATCTTAAACAAGTTTCTCAAGGTGCCATCGTTCAAGATGGAAACCATTCGAACAATTCTTCCTTCCATCCAGGAAGGTCAATTCATGACCACGGTGGATTTAAAGGATGCGTATCTACATATTCCTATCCACAAGGAACATCATCGGTTCCTAAGGTTCGCATTCCTGGACAAGCATTACCAGTTCGTGGCGCTTCCTTTCGGATTAGCCACTGCTCCAAGGATTTTCACAAAGGTACTAGGGTCCCTTCTAGCTGTGCTAAGACCAAGGGGCATTGCTGTAGTACCTTACTTGGACGACATTCTGATTCAAGCGTCGTCCCTTCCTCAAGCAAAGGCTCACACGGACATCGTCCTGGCCTTTCTCAGATCTCACGGATGGAAAGTGAACGTGGAAAAGAGTTCTCTATCTCCGTCGACAAGGGTTCCCTTCTTGGGAACAATAATAGACTCCTTAGAAATGAGGATTTTTCTGACAGAGGCCAGAAAAACAAGACTTCTAGACTCTTGTCGGATACTTCATTCCGTTCCTCTTCCTTCCATAGCGCAGTGCATGGAAGTGATAGGTTTGATGGTAGCGGCAATGGACATAGTTCCTTTTGCGCGCATTCATCTAAGACCATTACAACTGTGCATGCTCAGTCAGTGGAATGGGGACTATACAGACTTGTCTCCGAGGATACAAGTAAATCAGAGGACCAGAGACTCACTCCGTTGGTGGCTGTCCCTGGACAACCTGTCACAAGGGATGACCTTCCGCAGACCAGAGTGGGTCATTGTCACGACCGACGCCAGTCTGATGGGCTGGGGCGCGGTCTGGGGATCCCTGAAAGCTCAGGGTCTTTGGTCTCGGGAAGAATCTCTTCTACCGATAAATATTCTGGAACTGAGAGCGATATTCAATGCTCTCAAGGCTTGGCCTCAGCTAGCGAGGGCCAAGTTCATACGGTTTCAATCAGACAACATGACAACTGTTGCGTACATCAACCATCAGGGGGGAACAAGGAGTTCCCTGGCGATGGAAGAAGTGACCAAAATCATTCAATGGGCGGAGTCTCACTCCTGCCACCTGTCTGCAATCCACATCCCAGGAGTGGAAAATTGGGAAGCGGATTTTCTGAGTCGTCAGACATTGCATCCGGGGGAGTGGGAACTCCATCCGGAAATCTTTGTCCAAATCACTCAACTGTGGGGCATTCCAGACATGGATCTGATGGCCTCTCGTCAGAACTTCAAAGTTCCTTGCTACGGGTCCAGATCCAGGGATCCCAAGGCGGCTCTAGTGGATGCACTAGTAGCACCTTGGACCTTCAAACTAGCTTATGTATTCCCGCCGTTTCCTCTCATCCCCAGGCTGGTAGCCAGGATCAATCAGGAGAGGGCGTCGGTGATCTTGATAGCTCCTGCGTGGCCACGCAGGACTTGGTATGCAGATCTGGTGAATATGTCATCGGCTCCACCATGGAAGCTACCTTTGAGACGAGACCTTCTTGTTCAAGGTCCGTTCGAACATCCGAATCTGGTCTCACTCCAGCTGACTGCTTGGAGATTGAACGCTTGATCTTATCGAAGCGAGGGTTCTCAGATTCTGTTATCGATACTCTTGTTCAGGCCAGAAAGCCTGTAACTAGAAAGATTTACCACAAAATTTGGAAAAAATATATCTGTTGGTGTGAATCTAAAGGATTCCCTTGGGACAAGGTTAAGATTCCTAAGATTCTATCCTTCCTTCAAGAAGGATTGGAAAAAGGATTATCTGCAAGTTCCCTGAAGGGACAGATTTCTGCCTTGTCTGTGTTACTTCACAAAAAGCTGGCAGCTGTGCCAGATGTTCAAGCCTTTGTTCAGGCTCTGGTTAGAATCAAGCCTGTTTACAAACCTTTGACTCCTCCTTGGAGTCTCAACTTAGTTCTTTCAGTTCTTCAGGGGGTTCCGTTTGAACCCTTACATTCCGTTGATATTAAGTTATTATCTTGGAAAGTTTTGTTTTTGGTTGCAATTTCTTCTGCTAGAAGAGTTTCAGAATTATCTGCTCTGCAGTGTTCTCCTCCTTATCTGGTGTTCCATGCAGATAAGGTGGTTTTACGTACTAAACCTGGTTTTCTTCCAAAAGTTGTTTCTAACAAAAACATTAACCAGGAGATTATCGTACCTTCTCTGTGCCCGAAACCAGTTTCAAAGAAGGAACGTTTGTTGCACAATTTGGATGTTGTTCGCGCTCTAAAATTCTATTTAGACGCTACAAAGGATTTTAGACAAACATCTTCCTTGTTTGTTGTTTATTCCGGTAAAAGGAGAGGTCAAAAAGCAACTTCTACCTCTCTCTCTTTTTGGATTAAAAGCATCATCAGATTGGCTTACGAGACTGCCGGACGGCAGCCTCCCGAAAGAATCACAGCTCATTCCACTAGGGCTGTGGCTTCCACATGGGCCTTCAAGAACGAGGCTTCTGTTGATCAGATATGTAGGGCAGCGACTTGGTCTTCACTGCACACTTTTACCAAATTTTACAAGTTTGATACTTTTGCTTCTTCTGAGGCTATTTTTGGGAGAAAGGTTTTGCAAGCCGTGGTGCCTTCCATCTAGGTGACCTGATTTGCTCCCTCCCATCATCCGTGTCCTAAAGCTTTGGTATTGGTTCCCACAAGTAAGGATGACGCCGTGGACCGGACACACCTATGTTGGAGAAAACAGAATTTATGTTTACCTGATAAATTACTTTCTCCAACGGTGTGTCCGGTCCACGGCCCGCCCTGGTTTTTTAATCAGGTCTGATAATTTATTTTCTTTAACTACAGTCACCACGGTATCATATGGTTTCTCCTATGCAAATATTCCTCCTTAACGTCGGTCGAATGACTGGGGTAGGCGGAGCCTAGGAGGGATCATGTGACCAGCTTTGCTGGGCTCTTTGCCATTTCCTGTTGGGGAAGAGAATATCCCACAAGTAAGGATGACGCCGTGGACCGGACACACCGTTGGAGAAAGTAATTTATCAGGTAAACATAAATTCTGTTTTTTCTGGTCCCTAAGAGGATTTCGTACATTGTTGCTAAGGAGAGGGATAGACCAGGTATTCCCTTTTCTCCCCCTCCTACTTTTAAGAAAATGTTTCCCATATCAGACACCATGCGGGATTCGTGGCAGACGGTCCCTAAGGTGGAGGGAGCTATTTCTACCCTGGCTAAGCGTACAACTATACCTATTGATGACAGTTGTGCTTTCAAAGATCCTATGGATAAAAAATTAGAGGGTCTCCTAAAGAAAATATTTATTCATCAGGGTTTTCTTCTGCAACCTATAGCGTGCATTGTTCCTGTAACTACTGCAGCTGCCTTTTGGTTTGAGGCTCTAGAGGAGGCTCTTCAGGTTGAGACCCCATTAGATGATATTCTGGATAGAATTAGGGCTCTCAAGTTAGCTAATTTTTTCATTACAGATGCCGCTTTTCAACTGGCTAAATTAGCGGCAAAGAATTCAGGTTTTGCCATTTTAGCGCGTAGAGCGTTATGGCTTAAGTCCTGGTCTGCTGACGTGTCATCAAAATCTAAGCTTTTAACCATTCCTTTCAAGGGTAAGACCCTGTTCGGGCCTGAACTGAAAGAGATCATTTCAGAAATCACTGGAGGAAAAGGCCATGCCCTTCCTCAAGATAAGACAAGTAAGATGAGGACCAAACAAAATAATTTTCGTTCTTTTCAAAACTTCAAAGGTGGTCCCTCTTCCTCCTCCCCTTCTGCAAAGCAAGAGGGGAATTTTGCTCAATCCAAGTCAGTCTGGAGACCTAACCAGACTTGGAACAAAGGTAAACAGGCCAAGAAGCCTGCTGCTGCCACCAAGACAGCATGAAGGGGCAGCCCCCGATCCGGGACTTTCTCTCTTTGCTCAGGCTTGGGCAAGAGACGTTCAGGACTCCTGGGCTTTAGAAATTGTGACCCAAGGGTGTCTTCTAGACTTCAAAGATTCCCCTGCAAGGGGGAAATTCCATCTTTCTCGATTATCTGTAAACCAGACAAAAAGAGAGGCGTTTTTACGCTGTGTAGAAGACCTATTTACCATGGGAGTAATCTGCCCAGTTCCAAAAACAGGGTTTTACTACAATATGTTTGTGGTTCCCAAAAAAGAGGGAACCTTCAGACCAATTTTAGATCTCAAGATCCTAAACAAATTTCTCAGAGTCCCATCCTTCAAGATGGAGACCATTCGGACTATTTTACCAATGATCCAGGAGGGTCAATATATGACCACCGTGGATTTAAAGGATGTGTATCTGCACATCCATATCCACAAAGATAATCATCAGTTTCTCAGGTTCGCCTTTCTGGACAAGCATTACCAGTTTGTGGCTCTTCACCTCAGGTTGCCACAGCTCCCAGAATTTTCACAAAGGTGCTAGGGTCCCTTCTGGTGGTCCTAAGGCCGCGGGGCATAGCAGTGGCGCCTTATCTGGACGATATCTTAATTCAGGCGTCAACTTACCAACTAGCCAAATCTCACACGGACATCGTGTTGGCTTTTCTAAGATCTCACGGGTGGAAGCTGAACGTAAAGAAGAGTTCACTTATCCCTCTCACAAGAGTTCCATTTCTGGGAACTCTGATAGATTCGGTAGACATGAAAATTTTTCTGACGGAAGTCAGGAAATCAAAGATTTTAACCACTTGCCGAGCTCTTCATTCCATTCCTCGGCCGTCAGTGGCTCAGTGTGTGGAGGTAATCGGACTAATGGTAGCAGCAATGGACATAGTTCAGTTTGCTCGCTTGCATCTCAGACCACTGCAACTATGCATGCTCAAACAGTGGAATGGGGATTATGCAAATATATCTCCTCTGATAAATCTGGATCAAGAGACCAGAGACTCTCTTCTTTGGTGGTTGTCACAGGATCATCTGTCCCAGGGAATGTGTTTCCGCAGGCCAGCATGGGTCATAGTGACGACGGACGCCAGCCTATTGGGCTGGGGTGCAGTCTGGAATTCCCTGAAAGCACAGGGAGTGTGGACTCAGGAGGAGGCTCTCCTCCCGATAAATATTCTAGAATTGAGAGCGATATTCAACGCACTTCAGGCGTGGCCTCAGCTGGCTTCGGCCAGATTCATAAGATTCCAGTCGGACAATATCACGACTGTAGCATATATAAATCATCAGGGGGGAACAAAGAGTTCTCTAGCGATGATAGAGGTTACCAAAATAATTAGATGGGCAGAGACTCACTCTTGACATCTATCAGCAATCTATATCCCAGGAGTGGAGAACTGGGAAGCGGATTTTCTAAGTCGTCAGACTTTTCATCCAGGTGAGTGGGAACTCCACCCGGAGGTGTTTGCACAATTGATTCATCAATGGGGCACACCAGAATTGGATCTGATGGCGTCTCGTCAGAACACCAAACTTCCTTTTTATGGGTCCAGATCAAGGGATCCTCAAGCAGTACTGATAGATGCTCTAGCAGTACCTTGGTCGTTCAACCTGGCTTATGTGTTTCCACCATTTCCTCTCCTCCCTCGTCTGATTGCCAGAATCAAACAGGAGTAAGCTTCGGTGATTTTGATAGCACCTGCGTGGCCACGCAGGACTTGGTATGCAGACCTGGTGGACATGTCATCTCTACCACCATGGACACTACCACTGACACGGGACCTTCTCATTCAAGGTCCGTTCCAGCATCCAAATCTAGTTTCTCTGCGGCTTACTGCCTGGAGATTGAACGCTTGATTTTATCCAAGCGGGGATTCTCTGAGTCGGTCATAGATACCTTGATTCAGGCTCGAAAGCCTGTCACTAGGAAGATTTATCATAAGATATGGTGTAAATATCTTTATTGGTGTGAATCCAAAGGCTACTCATGGAGTAAGATCAGGATTCCTAGGATTTTGTCCTTTCTCCAAGAAGGATTGGAGAAGGGGTTATCAGCTAGTTCCCTAAAGGGACAGACATCTGCTTTGTCAATTTTACTGCACAAGCGTCTGGCAGATGTTCCAGATGTTCAGTCGTTTTGTCAGGCTTTAGTTAGAATCAAGCCTGTGTTTAAACCTGTTGCTCCGCCATGGAGTTTGAATTTAGTTCTTAAAGTTCTTCAAGGGGTTCCGTTTGAACCTATGCATTCCATAGATTTTAAGCTTCTATCTTGGAAAGTTCTGTTTTTAGTTGCTATCTCTTCGGCTCGAAGAGTTTCTGAACTATCTGCATTGCAATGCGACTCGCCTTATCTTGTTTTTCATTCTAAGGTGGTTTTGCGTACCAAACCTGGATTTCTTCCTAATGTTGTTACTAATAAGAATATTAATCAGGAAATTGTTGTTCCTTCCCTGTGTCCTAATCCTTCCTCTAAGAAGGAGCGTCTGTTGCACAACTTGGACGTGGTTCGTGCTTTGAAGTTTTACTTGCAAGCGACCAAAGATTTCCGTTAAACATCTTCTCTGTTTGTTGTCTATTCTGGAAAGCGTAGAGGTAAAAAAGCTACGGCTACCTCTTTCTTTTTGGCTGAAAAGCATCATCCGTTTGGCATATGAGACTGCTGAACAGCAGCCTCCTGAAAGAATTACAGCTCATTCTACTAGAGCGGTGGCTTCCACATGGGCTTTTAAAAATGATGCTTCTGTTGAACAGATTTGTAAGGCTTCGACTTGGTCTTCACTTCATTCCTTTTCCAAATTTTCCAAATTTGATACTTTTGCTTCTTCGGAGGCTATTTTTGGCAGAAAAGTTCTTCAAGCATTGGTGCCTTCTGTTTAGGCATCTGTCTTGTCCCTCCCGTTCATCCGTGTCCTATAGCTTTGGTATTGTATCCCACAAGTAAAGGATGAATCCGTGGACTCGTCGTACCTTATAGAAGAAAAGTAAATTTATGCTTACCTGATAAATTAATTTCTTCTATGGTACGACGAGTCCACGGCCTGCCCTGTCATTTTAAGACGGATTATATTTTTTTGATTTAAACTTCAGTCACCTCTGCACCTTTAGTTTCTCCTTTTTCTTCCTGTACCTTCAGTCGAATGACTGGGGGTGGAGCTAAGGGAGGAGCTATATAGACAGCTCTGCTGTGGTGCTCTTTGCCACTTCCTGTTAGCAGGAGGATAATATCCACAAGTAAAGGATGAATCCGTGGACTCGTCGTACCATAGAAGAAATTAATTAATCAGGTAAGCATAAATTTACTTTTCTTCCGGGACTCGAGGCTACCGCAAATCACCTTACGTCAATTGCGTATCCTATCTTTTTAATGGGATTTGCCTAACGTTGGTATTATGAGTCTTGGAAGAAGTGAGCGGTAGACCCTCTCCTGTCCAGACTCCTACCGCATTTAAAAGTCAGTAGTTAAGAGTTTTATGGGCTAACGCCGGAACATAAAGCTCGTAACTTAAGTGCTAAAAAGTACACTAACACCCATAAACTACCTATTAACCCCTAAACCAAGGCCCCCCCCCCCCCCATCGCAAACACAAAATTATTTTTTTTTAACCCCTAATCTGCCGACCGGACATCGCCGCCACCTACATTATACCTATGAACCCCTAATCTGCTGCCCCTAACATCGACACCTACATTATATTTATTAACCCCTAATCTGCCCCCCCATGTCGCCGACACCTACCTACATTTATTAACCCCTAATCTTCCGACCCCAACATTGCCACTACTATAATAAATTTATTAACCCCTAACCCTAAGTCTAACCCCCCCTAACTTGAATATAATTTAAATTAAACAAAATAAATTTAACATAATTAAATAAATTAATCCTATTTAAAACTAAATACTTACCGATAAAATAAATCCTAAAATAGCTACAATATAACTAATAGTTACATTGTAGCTAGCTTAGGGTTTATATTTATTTTACAGGTAAGTTTGTATTTATTTTAACTAGGTAGAATAGTTATTAAATAGTTAACTATTTAATAACTACCTAGCTAAAATAAAGACAAAATTACCCTTAAAATAAATCCTAACCTAAATTACAATGACACCTAACACTACACTATCATTAAACTAATTACCTAAACTACCTACAATTAATTACAATTAAATTAAATAAACTAAATTACGAAAACAAACACTAAATTACAGAAAATAAAAAAAGAATTACAAGAATTTTAAACTAATTACACCTAATCTAATCCCCCTAATAAAATAAAAAAGCCCCTAAAATAAAAAAAAAATCCCTACTCTATACTAAATTACAAATAGCCCTTAAAAGGGCCTTTTGAGGGGCGTTGCCCCAAAGTAATCAGATATATATATATATATATATATATATATATATATTCTATGATATTATGTCTTTTTCATGCCTTACAATTCATACTCCACAAAGTGTTATATTATTTAGAGTTTTTGAATCATCTGTGATTTTTCTATTACAGGACAATTGGAGCTTTATGAAATATTCTGTAAGCTTTTGTGTGTTTATATGGGGGGGTGAAAAATTTTGAGTCTCAAAAAATTAACACCAGGAAATTGCCATGACCCTTCTTGTCAGGAAAATGTGCTTAATGCAACAGCACTCTCCTTCGAGTTATGAAATAGTGTGACCGTGGGCATTACACCTGACTAAGTAACAGCCAGGCTTGGCAATCTTTCCGCTTCCTTCTTTCTTTAAATTTGATACGAGTGGCCCTGGCAGAAGTAACATACATCAAAGGGTTCTAAACTGTTAAAGGGACACTAAACACAATTTTTTTTTCTTTAATGATTCAGATAGAGCATGCAAATTTAATCAACTTTCTAATTTACTCCTATTATCAATTTTTCTTCGTTCTCTTGCTATCTTTATTTAAAAAGCAGGAATGTGATGCATAGGAGCCGGACTATTTTTGGTTGAGAACCTGGGTTATGCTTGCTGATTGGTGGGTAAATGTCAGCCTCCAATAAGCAAGCGCTATTCATGGTGCTGAACCTAAAATGGGCTGGCTGCTAAGATTTACATTCCTGATTTTCAAATAAAGATAGCGATAGAACGAAGTAAAATTGATAATAGGAGGAAATTAGAAAGTTTCTTAAAATTGCATGCTCCATTTGAATCACGAAAGAAAAAAAATTGGGTTCAGTGTCCCCTTAAAGGCAAAGAATAGGCACAGAAATTCATGTAGCATCACATGTTCTGAACTTATTTATTGGAAACTTTTTTGGTTATGTTACAAATAACAATAGAAAACTTGATTTCTTTCTAATGACACAATGAGTCCACGGATCATCTAATTACTATTGGGAATATCACTCTTGCCCAGCAGGAGGCGGCAAAGAGCACCATAGCAAAGCTGTTAAATATCATCTCCCTTTCCTCCAACCCCAGTCATTCTCTTTGCCTACGTTAGAGCAAGGAAGTGGTAAAGTTAGGTGTTAGTAAAAGATTCTTCAAGCAAGATTTTATTATTTTTTAAGTAGTGCAAGATTGTGCTGCTTTGTTCTAGGGTGTAGCCGTAGTCCATATCAGTCTCTTCAGTAGAGCAGTGGTGGCTTTAGAGCAATGGGAACTTGTGGGACATAATTCTCACTGTGCCTCCCATGTAGTTTATGCTGCCCTAACTCTGAAAGCCTGAGTTAGATTACTCAGTCTTTATCTCTTTTTTTCCACAGGTCCATGTGAGGGAGAGGACCTCTCAAACCTAGTGAGCTGCCTTGCTGCCTGGCAGATTTAGGAGGTAAGTGCTGACTTTATTTTTTCTGGGACTAGTAAGATAAAAGGAGACTTAGAAAAAGTTGGGCACTTTATTCAAAATAAGGGACACATAAATTCTCCTATATATTGGAGGGGACTTATGTAGGCAATCTTTTATGGCAGGCACTGGGGCTGAGGAGGTTAAATAAGGCTCAATTTATTGTGGTTTCACTGCTCCCGGCGGCTTGACTTTAAAATATGCCGATCGGGAGATTAATTTCTCTTGTAAGATGTATCGAGTCCACGGATTCATCCTTACTTGTGTGATATTCTCCTCCCCTACAGGAAGTGGCAGAGAGAGCACCCACAGCAGAGCTGCCTATATAGCTCCCCCCTTTTCTCCACCCCCCAGTCATTCTCTCTGCCTGCTTAACTGTTAGGAAGGGCAAAGTGTGGTGACAAAAATGTTAGGTTTTTATTTTCTCAAGCAAAAGTTTATTTTTAAATGGTATCGGTGTGTACTATTTACTCTCTGGCAGAAAAGGGATGAAGATTTCTGCAAGGAGGATGATGATCTTAGCATTTTGTAACTAAGATCCACTGCTGTTCTCACAAGGGCTGAAGAGTACAGGAAAACTTCAGTTGGGGAGAACAGTTTGCAGGCTAAACTGCATTAAGGTATGTTCAATCTATTTTTTCTAGACAGACTATGTTATTTCTAGAAAAGGCTGGCAATATCCCCATGAGGGAAGGGTAAGCTGTATTCAGACACTTGGATAGGAATTTCAGCTTGCATGAAGGGCTCATTAGTTACTGGTGACACTGTTTGGTAAAAATGTTTTTGTTTATTCAGTGAATGATGCAATTATAACTTTTATTGAAGGGACTAAAGGCGTCATTGTGGCTTGTTTTTGAGTTTTCGAACTCACATGGTTAATTTAGAGACAATCTAGTGTTTGTCTGTTAGGCCTCAAAACATTGAGTGAGGTGGGTGGGGCCTATTTTCGCGCCTCAGTTGTGCAGTTTCTTTTCCTCTGAGACTTCTAACTGCTTCTCCAGAGGTTCCTGCCGTGTTTGAGGGCTGTAAAAGAAGTTTTTCCCCCCACAAATTGTTCTGAAGGGCAGGTAGGAGCCACAGCAGAACTGTGGCAAAGTGCTGAAAGTCTTTTTTTTACTGGTTTTGATGTTTTTTCAATCCGGTTTTGCCATTAAGGGGTTAATTGTTTATTTGCATAGCTGTGCAAAGTTACTAAGGCTATATGATACTACTGTAAAAAATTCATTATGTTTACTGCTTTTTTACACTGTTTTGCAGAATTTGTGCAGCTTTTTTTCTCTTAAAGGCACAGTACCGTTTTATTTCTAAGTGTTATTTACTTTGATTACAGTGTTTTCCAAGCTTACTTGTTACATTACTAGCCTGTTTAACATGTCTTACACCATGGAAAAACCTTGTTCAATATGTTTGGAAGCCATTGTGGTACCCCCTCTTAGAATGTGTCCCAATTGTACTGATATGTCTATAAGCTATAAAGAACATATATTAGCACTTAAAAATAGAGCAATAGATGATTCTCAGTCAGAAGTAAATGAGGGTTTAGCATCTAGCTCTCCCCAAGTGTCACAACCAGTAACGCCCGCACAAGTGACGCCAAGTACCTCTAGTGTGTCAAATTCATTTATTTTACAAGACGTGGCCACAGTTATGAATACAACCCTCACAGAGGTTTTATCCTGACTGCCTGGTTTTCAAGGAAAGCGGGACAGCTCTGGGTTAAGGAAAAATGCTCAGCAGTCTGACGCTTTAGTAGCCGTATCTGATATGCCCTCACAATGCTCTGAGGTAGGGATGAGGGATTTGTTATCTGAGGGACAAATTTCTGATTCAGGAAAGACGCTTCCTCAGACAGATTCTGATATGACGGCCTTTAAATTTAAGCTTGAACACCTCCGCTTATTGCTCAGGGTGGTATTAGCGGCTCTAGATGATTGTGACCCTATAGTGGTCCCAGAGAAATTGTGTAAGATGGATAAATACTTAGAGGTTCCTGTTTACACTGATGTTTTTTTCCAGTCCCTAAGAGGATTGTGAATATTATTGCTAAGGAGTGGGATAGACCAGGTATTCCGTTCATTCCCCCTCCTGTTTTTAAGAAAATGTTTCCCATATCTGACACCATGCGGGACTCGTGGCAGACAGTTCCTAAGGTGGAGGGAGCTATTTCTACTCTAAGTGTACAACTATACCTATTGAAGTCAGTTGTGCTTTCAAAGATCCTGTGGATAAAAAATTAGAGGGTCTCCTGAAGAAAATTTTTGTTCATCAAGGTTTTCTTCTTCAACCTATTGGGTGCATTGTTCCTGCAACTACTGCAGCTGCTTTCTGGTTTGAGGCTCTAGAAGAGGCTCTTCAGATGGAGACTCCATTAGAAGAAATTTTGGACAGAATTAAGGCCCTTAAATTGGCTAATTCTTTTATTACAGATGCCGCTTTTCAACTGGCTAAATTAGCGGCAAAGAATTCAGGTTTTGCCATTTTAGCACACAGGGCGTTATGGCTTAAATCCTTTTCTGCTGATGTGTCATCTAAAACTAAACTTTTGAACATCCCTTTCAAAGGAAAGACCCTATTCGGGCCTGAACTGAAAGAGATTATTTCAGACATCCTGAGGGAGGATCTATCCTCCCTCAGGATAGATCAAATAAGATGAGGACCAAACAAAATTAATTTTTGTTCCTTTTGGAATTTCAAGTGGTCCCGCTTCAGCTTCCTCTGCTGCAAAGCAAGAGGGGAATTTTGTCCAGTCCAGGTCAGTCTGGAGACCTAACCAGGCTTGGAACAAGGGTAAACAGGCCAAGAAGCCTGCAGCTGCCTCCTAAGACAGCATGAAGGGGTAGCCCCCGATCCAGGACCGGATCTAGTAAGGGGCAGACTCTCTCTCTTTGCTCAGGCTTGGGCAAGAGATGTTCACGATCCCTGGGCTTTAGAAATTGTGTCCCAGGGATATTTTCTGGAATTCAAAGGCTCTCTTCCAAGGGGGACTTTTCACAATTCTCGATTGTCTGTAAACAGACAAAGAGAGAGGCGTTCTTACACTGTGTAGAAGACCTACATACCATGGGGGTGATCCGCCCAGTCCCCAAAGAGGAACAGGGGCTAGGTTTTTACTCAAACCTGTTTGTGGTTTTCAAAAAAGAGGGAACTTTCAGATCAATCTTGGATCTCAACATTCTAAACAAGTTCCATCATTCAAGATGGAGACTATTCGGTCTATTCTACCTCTGATCCAGGAGGGTCAATATATGACCACGGTGGACTTAAAGGATGCGTATCTACACATCCCTATTCACAGAATTTTCACAAGGGTGCTAGGGTCCCTTCTGGTGGTTCTACGGCCACGGGGCATAGCAGTGGCGCCTTATCTAGACGACATCTTATTTCAGGCGTCAACTTTCCAGCTATCCAAGTCTCACACGGACATTGTCTTGGCTTTTCTGAGATCTCACGGGTGGACGGTGAACATAAAAAAGAGTTCTCTCTTCCCTCTTATAAGAGTTTCCTTCCTAGGGACTCTGATAGACTCGGTAGAAATGAAAATATTTCTGATGGCGGTCAGAAAATCAAAGCTCTTAACCACTTGCCGAGCTATTCATTCCATTCCTCGGCCATCAGTGGCTCAGTATATGGAGGTAATCGGACTCATGGTAGCGGCAATGGACATAGTTCCTTTTGCCCGCCTACACCTCAGACCACTACATCTATACATGCTCAAACAGTGGAATGGGGATTATGCAGATTTGTCTCCTCAACTGCATCTGGACCAGTAGACCAGAGATTCTCTTCTCTGGTGGTTGTCTCAGGACCACCTGACTCAGGGAATGTGTTTCCGCAGGCCAGAGTGGCTCATTGTAACGACAGATACCAGCCTGCTAGGCTGGGATGCAGTCTGGAACTCCCTGAAAGCACAGGGCTTATGGTCTCAGGAGGAATCTCTTCACCCGATAAATATTATAGAACTGAGAGCGATATTCAATGCGCTTCAGGCGTGGCCTCAGCTTGCTGCGGCCAAATTCATCAGGTTTCAGTCGGACAACATCACGACTGTAGCTTATATCAATCATCAAGGAGAAACAAGGAGTTCTCTAGCGATGATGGAGGTAACCAAAATAATCAGATGGGCAGAGGATCACTCTTGCCATCTCTCAGCAATCCACATCCCAGGAGTAGAGAACTGGGAGGCGGATTTCCTAAGTCGTTAGACTTTTCATCTGGGGGAGTGGGAACTCCATCCAGAGGTATTTGCCCAGCTAATTCAGCTATAGGGCACACCAGAATTGGATCTGATGGCGTCCCGTCAGAATGCCAAACTTTCTCGTTACGGGTCCAGGTCCCGGGATCCCAAGGCGGTACTGATAGATGCTCTAGCAGTGCCTTGGTCCTTCAATCTGGCCTATGTATTTCCTCTCCTTCTACGTCTGGTTGCCAGAATAAAGCAGGAGAGAGCTTCAGTGATTCTGATAGCACCTGCGTGGCCACACAGGACTTGGTATGCAGACCTAGTGGACATGTCCTCGGTTCTACCATGGACTCTGCCAATGAGGCAGGACCTTCTAATCCAAGGTCTGTTCACGCATCCAAATCTAATTTCTCTGCGTCTGACTGCTTGGAGATTGAACGCCTGATTCTATCAATGCATGGTTTCTCTGAGTCGGTCATTGATACCCTGATTCAGGCTAGAAAGCCTGTCACCAGGAAGATCTATCATAAGAGTTGGCGCAAATATCTTTATTGGTGTGAATCCAAAGGTTACTCGTGGAGTAAGATTAGGATTCCTAGAATATTGTCTTTTCTCCAAGAAGGTTTGGAGAAGGGATTATCAGCTAGTTCCTTATAAGGACAAATATCTGCTTTGTCTATTCTTCTACACAAACGTCTGGCAGATGTCCCAGACGTTCGAGCATTTAGTCAGGCTTTGGTCAGAATCAAGCCTGTATTTAAACCTGTTGGTCCGCCATGGAGCCTAAATTTAGTTCTTAAAGTTCTTCAAGGGGTTCCGTTTGAACCTATGCATTCCATGGATATTAAGCTTCTATCTTGGAAAGTTTTGTTTTTAGTAGCTATCTCTTCGGCTCGAAGAGTTTCTGAGCTATATGCTTTACAGTGTGATTCCCCTTATCTTATTTTCCATGCAGATAAGGTGGTTTTGCGTACCAAACCTGGGTTTCTTCCTAAGGTTGTTTCTTATAAGAATATCAATCAAGAGATTGTTGTTCCTTCACTGTTTCCTAATCCTTCAAAGAAGGAACGTCTGTTGCACAATCTTGATGTGGTTCGTGCTTTAAAGTTCTACTTACAAGCAACTAAAAATTTCCGTCAAACATCTTCATTGTTTGTTGCTTATTCTGGTAAGCGGAGAGGTCAGAAGGCTACGGCTACCTCTCTTTCCTTTTGGCTGAAAAGCATCATCCGTTTGGCTTAAGAGACTGCTGGCCAACAGTCTCCTTAAAGAATTACTGCTCATTCTACTAGAGCTGTGGCTTCCACATGGCTTTTAAAAATGAGGCTTCTGTTAAACAAATTTGTAATGCGGCAACTTGGTCTTCGTTTCATACTTTTTCCAAATTTTTCCAAATTTGATACTTTTGCTTCTTCGCAGGCTATTTTTGGGAGAAAGGTTCTACAGGCAGTGGTGCCTTCCGTTTAAGGTCCCTGTCTTGTCCCTCCCTTCATCCGTGTCCTAAAGATTTGGTATTGGTATCCCACAAGTAAGGATGAATCAGTGGACTCGATACATCTTACAAGAGAAAACATAATTTATGCTTACCTGATAAATTTATTTCTCTTGTGATGTATCGAGTCCACGGCCCGCCCTGTTTATTAAGACAGGCATATATATATATTTTTATTTTTAAACTTTCAGTCACCACTGCACCCTATAGTTTCTCCTTTTTCTTCCTAGCCTTCGGTCGAATGACTGGGGGGGTGGAGCTAAGGGGGGAGCTATATAGGCAGCTCTGCTGTGGGTGCTCTCTGCCACTTCCTGTAGGGGAGGAGAATATCCCACAAGTAAGGATGAATCGGTGGACTCAATACATCACAAGAGAAATACATTTATCAGGTAAGCATAAATTATGTTTTTTAGACACCCACGATGGGCGGAGCTATCTCAGGCGGCAGTTTGTGTTGCGCGCCACTTTTTCATTCACTTCCGGTGACCGGAGAGAATTAGTTGTGAGTCTCAGTCAGCATAACGCATATTAAACAAAGGACATGCGTTTCTAGACCGGACAGCGTTTCACTGTTCTGCAGACCGAGTTCCGTATCTTTGGCTGAGGGGTAGACACCTCAGCAAAAGTTAAGTTGAGGTGTAGAGGTGTTTCAACAGTACTTGTGTAGTTCTATTTAATCCTTACTACAAAATAAAAAAAAAAAAAATTAAAAGGCCCTACAAAATGTCACTTGTTCTTTGTGTTTTGATGCCAATGTGGAACCACCATTCCCTTTCTGTTCCTCATGTATTGAGAGAACTTTAAATTATAGGGATAGACTTTTTTTCTGAGCCAACATTGTCTAAGGCGGATGCTGTTTAGGAGTCTGGCAATGGTCAATATATGCCGCAGCTTTCTCCTGAAGCGTCCCAACTTTTATCGCCCACACATGTAGTGCCTTGCGCTTCCTCTCTAACTCCTCCTGGAGTTACGTTACAAGACATCGCTTCTCTCATGTCCTCTGCGGTTTCTGATGCGTTGTCTGCTTTTCCCATGCTGCAGGGAAAGCGCAAGCGGAAAAATAAACACTCGGTAAGCAAGGTTACAGACGCAGTTGTTGCTATTTCGAATGGCCCCTCCCAGAAACCTGAGGAGCAGGATACTTCGGTAGCATCTGAGGGTGAAATCTCAGATTCTGACAGTGTATTTCCTCCTGCTGATATTGAAGTTGTATTTTTCAGGTTTAAGCTAGAACACCTCCGTCTGTTACTTAAGGAGGTTTTGGCTACACTGGACGACAGCGACACTACGGTCGTAGTTAATCCTAAGAAATCCAGTAAGCTAAACAAATTTTTTGATGTACCTTCCATGGTGGAGGTTTTTCCTGTACCAGATCAAGCTACTGAGATCATTGCTAAGGAATGGGAGAAACTGGGTATCCCTTTTTCTCCATCCCCTATATTTAAAAAGATGTTTCCCGTAGCGGACTCTATCAAGGAGTCATGGCAAACAGTACCCAAGGTGGAAGGGGCAATTTCCACTCTGGCTAAGAGGACTACTATCCCCATAGAGGATAGCTTTTAAGGATCCTGTGGACAAAAAATTTGAGGGGTTACTCAAGAAGATGTATGTACACCAGGGTTTACAATGGCAACTTGCAGTGAGTATCGCTACCGTCACTAGTGCGGCGGCATACTGGTTTGATGCGTTGTCTGATTCTATTAGGACAGACACTCCCCTTGAAGAGATCCAGGATAGAATAAAGGCCCTTAAGTTGGCCAATTCCTTTATTACGGATGCTTCCCTACAGATTATCAAACTGGGAGCAAAAATTTGGGTTTTTGCTGTGCTAGCCCACAGAGCCTTATGGTTAAAGTCTTGGTCTGCGGATGTGTCATGTAAGTCTAAACTTCTGGCGATTCCTTACAAGGGAAAGACCTTGTTTGGAGCGGGTTTGACGGAAATAATTTCTGACATCACGGGAGGAAAGGTCATTTTCTCCCTCAGGATAAGAGAAACAAACAAAAGGGACATAAGAGTAATTTTTGTTCCTTTCAAAATTTTAAGGGAAATCCTTCCTCTTCCAAGCAGGAGCAGCCCAAACTTTCCTGGAGACCCAATCAGTCTTGGAACAAGGGAAAACAACCCAAAAAGCCTGCTATTCAATAAAAAACAGCATGAAGGGCTTGCCCCCGATCCGGGACCGGATCTTGTAGGGGGCAGACTTTCTTTCTTCACTCAAGCTTGGGTTCGAGATGTTCAGGATCCCTGGGCGGTGGACATCGTGTCCCAGGGATACAAACTAGAGTTCAAGAACTTTCCTCCCAGTGGCAGGTTTCTGCTTTCAAAACTATCTGTAGACTTGACAAAAATAGAGGCGTTCTTACACTGTACAGGACCTCTCTGACCTGATACAGGAACAGGGTCTGGGGTTCTATTCCAATCTTTTTGTGGTTCCCAAAAAGGAGGGAACCTTCAGACCAATTTTAGACTTCAAGAGTCTAAACAAATTTCTCAGAGTACCATCCTTCAAGATGGAAACTATTTGTTCCATTCTTCCTTTGATCCAAGAGGGTCAATTTATGACAACCGTGGATTTAAAGGACGTGTACCTGCATGTTCCCATCTACAGGGACCATCACAAGTTTCTAAGGTTTGCATTTCTAGACAAACACTTCCAGTTTGTGTCTCTTCCATTCAGTCTTGCCACAGCTCCCAGAATTTTCTCAAAGGTTCTGGGATCCCTATTGGCGGTGCTTCGATTGCGGGGCATTGTAGTGGCACCTTATTTGGACGACATTCTAGTCTAGTCGCCATCCTTTCATCAAGCAAGATCCCACATGGAAATGTTGTCTTTCCTGCGATCTCACGGATGGAAGGTAAATTTGGAAAAGAGCGCCTTTGTTCCAAATCAAAGGGTAATCTTCTTGGGAATCATAATAGATTCCTTATCAATTAAGATTTTTCTGACAGAAGTCAGGAAATCAAAGATTTTCGATTCTTGCTTAGCACTTCAGTCCTTTCCTCGGACATCAGTGGCTTAGTGCATGGAGGTAATCGGGCTGATGGTGGCGGCAATGGACATCATCCCGTTCGCTCGTTTCCACCTCAGACCTCTGCAGTTAAGTATGCTCAGTCAGTGGAACGGAGATTATGCGGTTTTGTCTCCATGAATACAGCTGGAGCAGGAGACAAGGGATTCTCTTCTTTGGTGGTTGTCTCAGGATCATCTCTCCCAGGGAACCTGCTTTCGCAGACCCTCTTGGGTGATTGTGACAACAGACGCCAGCCTTCTAGGATGGAAAGCAGTCTGGGGCTCTCTAAAGGATCAGGGAACTAAGACTCAGTCGGAGTCTGTTCTGCCCATAAACATTCTGGAGCTGAGAGCAATATTCACTGAGAGTTAGCCTCGGCCCGGTTCATCAGGTTCCAGTCGGACAACATAACTTCAGTGGCTTACATCAACCATCAGGCAGGAACGGGGAGTTCCTTGGCCATGACAGAGGATGCCAAGATAATTCGGTGGGCGGAGACCCATAATTGCTGTCTGTCGGCGATCCACATCCCAGGGGTGGACAACTGGGAAGCGGACTTCCTGATCAGGCAGACCTTTCACTTGGGGGAGTGGTTCCAACCTGATTCTTTAATGGGGTGAGCCGGAATTGGATCTCATGGCATCTCGGCAGAATGCCAAGCTTCCGAGGTACAGGTCAAGGGACCCTCAAGCTGTACTGATAGACGCCCTGGCTGGCGGTACATTGGACCTTCAGTCTTGCATACCTATTTCATCCGTTCGCTCTTCTTCCTTGGGTCATTGCTCAAATCAAGCAGGAGAGGGCCTCGGTGATCCTCATTGCACCGGCATGGCCTTGCAGGATTTGTTATGCATGTCTGGTGGACATGTCATCTTTTCCACCTTGGAGACTTCCGTTGAGGAAGGACCTTCTACTTCAAGGGCCCTTCCTTCATCCAAATATAGTTTCTCTGAAGCTGACTGCTTGGAGATTGAACGCTTAATTTTATCCAAGCAGGGATTTTCAGAATCGGTCATAGAGACCATGATTCAGGCTCGTAAACCTGTGACAAGAAAGATTTGGCGTAAATATCTATATTGGTGTGAATCCAAGGGCTACTCTTGGAGTAGAGTTAGGATTCCTAGAATTCTGTCTCTACTCCAAGAAGATTTGGAGAAGGGATTATCGGCAAGTTCCCTAAAGGGTCAAATATCTGCTTTGTCTATTTTGTTACATAAACGTCTGGCGGACATACCAGACGTGCAATCGTTTTGTCAGGCCTTGGTCAGGATCAGGCCTGTGTTCAAACCTGTTACTCCTCCCTGGAGTCTTAATTTAGTTATTAAGGTTCTTCAAGGGGCTCCGTTTGAGCCTATGCATTCCTTAGATATTAAGTTGTTATCTTGGAAAGTTTTGTTTCTTGTTGCTATTTCATCTGCTCGTAGAGTGTCTGATCTCTCGGCATAACAGTATGAGTCTCCTTACCTTATCTTTCATGCGGATAAGCTAGTTTTACGTACCAAATTAGGGTTTCTCCCTAACGTAGTTTCTGACCGGAACATTAATCAGGAGATTGTTGTTCCTTCCTTGTGTCCTAATCTTTCTCAGAAGGAACATATTTTACACAATCTGGACGTGGTACGTGCTCTAAAATTCTATTTACAGGCGACTAAGGATTTTCGTCAATCTTCTGCTCTGTTTGTGGTATTCCCTGGAAAACGTAAGGGACAGAAAGCTACGGCTACTTCTCTTTCTTTGTGTTTGAAGAATATTATTCGATTTGCTTATGATACTGCTGGACTGCAGCCTCCTGAGAGAGTTAAGGCTCATTCTACGAGGGCTGTTTCCTCTTCCTGGGCATTCAAAAATGAAGCTTCTGTCGAACAGATTTGCAAGGCTGCAACTTGGTCCTCTCTTCACACTTTTTAAAAATTCTACAAGTTTGACACGTTTGCCTTGGCTGAGGCCGCTTTTGGGAGAAAGGTTCTTCAAGCAGTGGTGTCTTCCGTTTAGGTTCCCTGTCTTGTCCCTCCCTTATTGTACTCTAGCTTGGGTATTGATTTCCAATAGTAATTAGATGATCCGTGGAGGTCATTAGAAAGATATATATATATATATATATATATATCTTTCTTGACACAATGAGTCCACGGCCCGCCCTGTTTTTTAGTCAGGTTGTTGGTATGTTATTAACTTCAGACACCTTTGAACCTTGTTGCTTCCTTTCTCTCCTTTACTTCGGTCGAATGACTGGGGTTGGAGGGAAGGGAGGTGATAATTAACAGCTTTGCTGTGGTGCTCTTTGCCACCTCCTGCTGGGCAGGAGTGATATTCCCAATAGTAATTAGATGATCCGTGGACTCATCGTGTCAAGAAATAAATAAATTTATCAGGTAAGCATAAATTTAGTTATTTTGTATTTATTTTTATATGTTTGATAAATAAAGAAAAGTGTTTTAAAATATCTATTGTAGGGTTAGAAAAATTAGTTTGGTAATGTCTTTTTTTTTTTTATATAAAAATGTTATTAGACACAAATTAATCAGAACAATACATTTTAATTTTGCAGTGTTTATTTTTTCCTATTTCTCCTCTTAGGTTTTACATGGTTTTAGTTCAAGGTCTACAGATTGGAGATTTCATCTGCCATCCTGTTCTGGCTAGTGTCATCCTCCACTCCTCTCCTCTGTTTTGCTGTGACCTCAAAGGGATTAACGTGGTGGTTCCTTACTTTATATGCGCACTTGAAACCATTTTGCCTGACAGGTAAAGATGTAATTGGTCTACATGTTTAAATGTGTGCTACTGGGCTAATCTGCTATTTTTAATTAGAGTGCTGGTAGGCATTAAAGATAACCTTTAGGAAAACTGGCGAGGCAGTACATTTTGTATACTTTTCTATTCCTATTTTGTATTGTTTTAATCAAAGTGCTGCAAAAACCTTTTTATTATTTCATGAAGTGCCTGCAGTTCCCTCTACATACCTAATAATAGTAAGAGATACCATAATGATATTCTATGTTATGCCTCCAAAATTACTACATTTTACAATGAAAATTCTAACACTACAACTTGTGTAATCAAAATTTTTACTAAATCTTGAATCAGTTTATAAATCTGAATACAGAAAATTCTGGATACTTCTTAAGTTTGTTTCTATTTATCCTATAACCTGCTTTTTTCTTAACTGGTTTTAAATTAAGAAAAAGAGTTTTCTGTCCATTCCTAATTATGTTAAAAGGAGATAAAACTCCATTTTTTTTCTTTCATGATTTAGATAGCACATAACATTTTAAACACCTTTCTAATTTACTTCTATTATCAAATATTCTTAGTTTTCTTGTTATCCTTTGAGGAAAAGCAGAAATGTAAGCTCAAGCGTGTGCACGTGTCTGCAGCACTATATCAGCAGCAGTTTTGTAACAATGTTATACATAGGCAGGGGCACTACATGGCAGCACTATTTCTTTCATGTAATTGGCAAGAGTCCATGAGCTAATGGGATATACAATCCTACCAGGAGGGTCAAAGTTTCCCAAACCTCAAAATGCCTATAAATACACCCTTCACCACACCCACAATTCAGTTTTACAAACTTTGCCTCCTATGGAGGTGGTGAAGTAAGTTTGTGCTTAGATTCTACGTTGATATGCGCTTCTCAGCATTTTGAATCCCGATTCCTCTGAGTACAGCGAATGTCAGAGAGATGTGAAGGGAGTATCACCTATTGAATGCAATGGTTTTCCTCGCGGGAGATCTATTTCATAGGTTCTCTGTTATCGGTTGTAGAGATTCATTTCCTACCTCCCTTTTCAGATCAAAGATATACTCTCATATTCCATATACCTCTACTGATAACTGTTTCAGTACAGGTTTGGCTATCTGCTATATGTGGATGGGTGTCTTTCGGTAAGTATGTTTTCATTACTTAAAGGGATACTGAGCCCAAATTTTTTCTTTCATGATTCGGATAGAGCATGCAATTTTAAGCAACTTTCTAATTTACTTCTGTTATCAATTTTTCTTCGTTCTCTTGATATCTTTATTTGAAAAAGAAAGCATCTAAGCTAAGGAGCCAGCAAATGTGTGGTTCAGAACCATGGACAGCATTTGTTTATTGGTGCTGTCCAATCAGCAAGGACAACCCAGGTTGTTCACCAAAAATGGGCCGGCATCTAAACATACATTCTTGCTTTTCAAATAAACATACCAAGAGAATGAAGAAAATTTGATAATAGGAGTACATTAGAAAGTTGCTTAAAATTGCATGTTCTATCTGAATCACAAAAGTAAAAATTTGGGTACAGTGTCCCTTTAAGACACTCTCAGCTATGGTTTGGCACTTTATGCATTAATTTAAAGTTCTAAATATATGTATTGTACTTATATTTGCCATGAGTCAGGTTTATGTGTATTTCCTTTTGCAGACTATCAGTTTCATATATGGGAAGAAACATATTTAGGAAAAAAAATTCTTACCTGGGGTATAGTCTTTTCTCACATGACTGCTTTTTCATTAAATTTTGCGGGCAAAATTAGGCTTGCGAGTAGAGTTGCGCATCTTTACCTGTCTCACGATTCGATTTGATTACAATTATCATCGTAACTATTCGATACGATTCGATTCTACGATGCATCGTGATGCTTCACGATTACTGCACTATTTTTGCCCATTTTTTAAATTTTTCAGAAAAAAAAATTCAAGCAGTCAAAATATTGAAATAAACTCTTTTTTTATTTTATTAGCTCAAAAAAGGACACTCTTCCTGTGGCAAAGTCTGAACACAGCAGACAACAACAGTTTATAGAACATTAAATACTAAATGGCAATTGTTGTATTGGTTTGGAAACAATATTATGGCATCAAAATGTAGTTACAGAGTACGTAGTGTAAAAAGTGCAGTGCTCGCACTCGCAGTGTACTTCTTCAATAAAAGAAAATATTTAAATGTATATTTTCTCTTGTTAAGTGTGTTCAGTCCACGGGTCATCCATTACTTATGGGATATATTCTCCTTCCCAACAGGAAGTTGCAAGAGGATCACCCAAGCAGAGCTGCTATATAGCTCCTCCCCTCACATGTCATATCCAGTCATTCTCTTGCAACCCTCAACAAAGAAGGAGGTCGCGAGAGGAGTCGGAGTTTTTACTTAATTATTATTCAATCAAAAGTTTGTTATTTTAAAATGACACCGGAGTGTGCCGTTTTTTGTATCTCAGGCAGTATTTGGAGAAGAATCTACCTGCGTTTTTCTATGATCTTAGCAGACGTAACTAAGATCCGCTGGCTGTTCTCGACATTCTGAGGAGTAGGGTAACTTCAGAAAGAGGGGAATAGCATGCGGGGTCCCCCGCAAATGAGGTATGTGCAGTACATTATTTTCTGGGAATGGAATTGACTAAGAAAATACTGCTGTTACCCATATGATGTAAGTACAGCCTTAAATGCAGTAGTAGCGACTGGTATCAGGCTGATAAAGGTATGCGCAGTTGAGTTATTTTCTAGGGACTAGAATTTGACTGAGAAAATACTGTTAATACTGAAATAATGTTTAAGCCTTATCTGCAGTGGAAGCGACTGGTAGCAGGCTTAGTGATAACTTTGCATGACATTCAAAATGTTGTTTTTAAAACGTTTACTGGCATGTTATTCGTTTGTGAG